>NC_091150.1:43352226-43411593 GCF_040958095.1 Procambarus clarkii | reverse complement strand
GGGGCGTGGGAGGTGGGCGTGGGTTCGGGAGGTGGGCGTGGGAGGAGGGCGTGTGACGTGGGAGCCGAGCAGGTGGACACCCAGCTGCTCATCTACAGGTTATGAGTGATGGTGGGAGGCGTGGTGGCGTTGGACGAGGGAAGGGCGCTTCTCCTCTTTGATCAGACGGAGAGAGAGACACGGCTCTCTTCTCTCTCCTCCTCACACCACATCAACACTTTAAAATATATTTCTGTGTAAATGCATGCCACTCGCGGGGCGGCTCAAGTAACTGTTCTGTACAACACTGGCAGTGCAGCTGTTGCTGTGGGTGCAACACTGACAGTGCAGCTGTTGCTGTGGGTGCAACACTGACAGTGCAGCTGTTGCTGTGGGTACAACACTGGCAGTGCAGCTGTTGCTGTGGGTGCAACACTGACAGTGCAGCTGTTGCTGTGGGTGCAACACAGGCAGTGCAGCTGTTGCTGTGGGTACAACACAGGCAGTGCAGCTGTTGCTGTGGGTGCAACACTGACAGTGCAGCTGTTGCTGTGGGTACAACACAGGCAGTGCAGCTGTTGCTGTGGGTACAACACTGACAGTGTAGCTGTTGCTGTGGGTAGAACACTGACAGTGCAGCTGTTGCTGTGGGTGCAACACTGACAGTGCAGCTGTTGCTGTGGGTAGAACACTGACAGTGCAGCTGTTGCTGTGGGTACAACACAGGCAGTGCAGCTGTTGCTGTGGGTGCAACACTGACAGTGCAGCTGTTGCTGTGGGTGCAACACAGGCAGTGCAGCTTTTGCTGTGGGTGCAACACAGGCAGTGCAGCTGTTGCTGTGGGTGCAACACAGGCAGTGCAGCTGTTGCTGTGGGTGCAACACAGGCAGTGCAGCTGTTGCTGTGGGTGCAACACAGGCAGTGCAGCTGCAAGTGTATTGCTTTCCGTTGCTGGAGACAGGGAGCCTGTCGGGCCCACCTGGGACTCCAGACGAACAACTGACCTTCACCAGGATACAACTCCTCAACCGTTGCTTAACTCCCGGCTACCTATTTACTACTAGGTGAAAACAGGCATCAAGTGTAAGGAAACGTGCCCAAACGTCTCGGAAGCCAGGGTGACACTGTGGCTGGTACAGCTGTGGGACCGAACAAAAACTCCACGTTGTTTAAGATTTTTTGTTCCAAGTAGCACGGGCTATGGTGAGCCCGTAGTGGACTTACCTGGCACAGGAGCGGGGCTGTAACTGAAAAAAAAACTCCTCCATATGAAACAATTATATACGGCTAACGGACTCCCTCACGCACACACCTGACCCGACCTCCAGCTCCCACAGACGTACCCTCACCTTGCAGCCTCACGCAACACCCAGATTCAAGCCCCCTCACTCCGCAACACAAGCCCTCAGAAAGCAACATCTGTACAAGTCACACAGAGCATGTTATCTACACGAGGAGGAGCAAAAACTAGGTGCAGTAGAGGGAGGAGCGAGGCGGTAGCAGGGGGGGAAGGGTCATGTGTTGCGTGGGTGTGTTATCAGTCTCCGTCGGCAGTCACAAGACTCCTCACGCAGACTGACTGAGCGACCCGACCTCTCGCACGCAACCTCCGCGGCGACGACCACTGCACCCCCAGTCACACGGCGACGACTACTGCACCCCGGCCACTCTCTCCCCCCCCCCTCCTCTCTCCCCCGCTAGTATCTCCTGGACACGCGGCGCTGATAAGATAGCGGAGGCCAAGGGAGGAAGAGGGGACAGTCCTCCGTGCATTGTGTGACTGGAACTGCTTGGTTATTCTTAATACTCACCGAAGAGAAAGAAAAAATTGATCGACAGACTGCAGGCTGTCAGGTGTCACATGTGAAGGATGTTTGGGGTTGATTTGCAGGCTGACAGACGCTATTGCTCAGTCGAGTTGTAGCCGATCTCTAGTACCGCTGAGGGACTTGGCTGGTACTTGGGAGCGTGTCAATTTGCTCCGTGTGGCTGCAGGCTGTGAGCATGGCTGCAGTCCCTGCAATCTTGGAGCAGGCTCTAGGGCCTGAACGTGGCTCTGGTCAATAGGTGTTGCGTGCAGCCTACCATCACATGGGCAGGCCCCCTTGCTTTTTATAAGCCCGGGTGCAGGTTTTGGGCACCGTCTGGGCACTCGGTGAGCAGGCTGGGAGTGTGGGCTCCGTTACCACCCTCACTCCACCCACTTGTTGTCTCCTGTCAGAGATGACCCAGAGGAGGACCTACGGGAGAAGATGCTGCACATAATGACCTTCCTGGTGCCTCGTGCAGGTCGCTGGCATGTAAGTTAGAGGTCGGGGTAGGCAGGGGGAAAGTAGACTGCACTCTTGCATACGGGATAGACCGACAGGCGAGTGAGTACAGTATCTCACACACACACCCGGGAGCACGACACACGACCCGCTACTGCCAGGGTAGACAGTTGCCTGCAGTAGGGCGCAGGGGAGGGCGTACAGTAGCGGGGGTGTGGGATAACCTTGGGCAAGGATGGGTGCCGCTGGAGTACCGGGGTCCTGGCGGCTACAATAAATGGTTGTGCTGACAGATGATGGCTCCCGCGGTCTGAGTTCTCACAAAACTTACAGCACTCAGGTGGTGACACTCTTGGGCGTCTTACATCGCCGATGACAGACATAGACGACGCTTATAAGAAGATGCATCAGAGAATGAGCAAAGTAAGAAGCGGACTAATTTCAGGGGCAGGCTATACCCGTCCCCTCGCCCTTGGTCTGAAACCCTTAAACATTGACATATTCAGACAACACACTAAACACAATTATGAACCGAATTCCAGCGAGTAAAAAACAGATGCGCATGAAACCGAGGATCACGAGGAAGCCTTCGAGATAGCCTGGCGGCGGATGTAATGGTAGCCCTCCCCGCCGACTCCTGGACCCGTCCCCGCCGCCTCCTGGACCCCACCCCGCCCCCCCCTAGACCCCACCCCGCCCCCTCCTGGACCCCACCCCGCCCCCTCCTAGACCCCACCCCGCCCCCTCCTAGACCCCTCCCTGGCTCACACACAACACCCGCCATGAATGAGCCCATCGCCGGCCCCGACAGTCGCCCGGGCAGTAAACACACGCCTGCCACCACCAATTCTGCCAACATTGGCTACCACTCGGCTATCATCACCGCGCCTATCACTATCATTATGGCACCTATGTCACAAGAGTCACTCTCATTGTCTTCTATCATGATGACCTGCTGCCGTAAATATTATACCCTCGGACATCACCATTTTATTCTCTCGGCATCACTATCATCACCATTATCATTACCAGTATCACCACCACCATCACTGGCGTCATCACCGGCTCCTCTCTGATAATACCTGCTGACACTGTCTCCTGTACCCATGATTCCTGTTATCTCTATTCCCTTCCTCAGAATGAACACTAAGAAGTTTCGAGATGTGGATGGCGATAATTAAAAAAATAAAATAAAAAAAATAATCCCAGTAAGATTACTATTTATTTGCGAAGCGGCTCCGTGGTATCGACTTTTTTTTTTTTTTTACTCCTGGTGGTACAACGAAATTGTCTACTACCTCCATCACAACTAATACCACCACCACCACGACTAATACCACCACCACCACGACTAATACCACCACCACCACGACTAATACCACCACCACCACGACTAATACCACCTCCACCACGACTAATATTACCACCACTACGACTAATACCACCACCACCACGACTAATACCACCACCACCACGACTAATATTACCACCACTACGACTAATACCACCACCACCACGACTAATACCACCACCACCACGACTAATACCACCACCACCACGACTAATACCACCACCACCACGACTAATACCACCACCACCACGACTAATACCACCACCACCACGACTAATACCACCTCAGCCACAATTAATACCACCTCTACCACGACTAATACCACCACCACCACAACTAATACCACCACCACCACGACTAATACCACCACCACCACGACTAATACTACCACCACTACGACTAATACCTCCTCAGCCACAATTAATACCACCTCTACCACTACTACACACCTAATACCACCACTACCACCACAACTAATACCACCACTACCACCACCACAACACCACCCCTACCACAGCCACCCTGACAATCCCCGTGGCCCCCACTCTGGGAGACCCACTAGAGGATCAGGGTGATGCTGGCGTCCGGATAAAGATGTGGAAATTTGGGGCACAATAAGAACAGGAGAATTGAGATGGAAATGAATGGAAAGGTTGCAGAGAAGGAAGAAAAGGGTTAGTAGGGGAGAGAGGGCGAGAAGTGGAAAGGGTAGACGAGAAAGGTGTTTGTGTGTTTGTGTGTGTGTGTGTGTGTGTGGACAGGGTTGGGAGGGGGGGGGAGAGGGGGAAGAGAAGGAGGCTTTAGGATATCTTACGAGACATCATACCCCAGAGGCGTGGATAGCAAGTCGCAAGAGCGGGTGTAGAAGGGGAGGGAGGAACTGCATCATTACCATCATTTCCACCATCATTTTCCAGGTTTATCTTCAGCATCAGCCTCCGGCATCATTTTCCCCGCAGTATCTATATACGCCGTCGTTTCTCTCTCTCTCTCTCTCTCTCTCTCTCTCTCTCTCTCTCTCTCTCTCTCTCTCTCTCTCTCTCTCTCTCTCTCTCTCTCTCTCTCTCTCTCTCTCTCATTTTGTGTTTCCGTTTTGTTTTGCTTTATATTATTCTCTTCATCTTTGTGTTCGAAGCCTCTTCATCTTTGTGTTCGAAGCCTCTTCATCTTTGTGTTCGAAGCCTCTTCATCTTTGTGTTCGAAGCCTCTTCATCTTTGTGTTCGAAGCCTCTTCATCTTTGTGTTCGAAGCCTCTTCATCTTTGTGTTCGAAGCCTCTTCATCTTTGTGTTCGAAGCCTCTTCATCTTTGTGTTCGAAGCCTCTTCATCTTTGTGTTCGAAGCCTCTTCATCTTTGTGTTCGAAGCCTCTTCATCTTTGTGTTCGAAGCCTCTTCATCTTTGTGTTCGAAGCCTCTTCATCTTTGTGTTCGAAGCCTCTTCATCTTTGTGTTCGAAGCCTCTTCATCTTTGTGTTCGAAGCCTCTTCATCTTTGTGTTCGAAGCCTCTTCATCTTTGTGTTCGAAGCCTCTTCATCTTTGTGTTCGAAGCAGTGAATTGCTTAACGTTTCTGTCTGTAAAGTTCCTGGCAAAGAACTTCTAGGTAGAGAGAGAGAGAGAGATCCTGTTGACGCATTAGTGTTCAAATGTGTGTGTGTGTGTGTGTGTGTGTGTGTTTGTGTGTCCACGCGCGTGCATTCGTGCGTGCGTTCGTGCGCCAAGGAAGGATGTGCGTGCGTGTGTACACGGGATGGGGCGGGGTTGACGGTCACGAGCTGTCAGTCAGTCTGTCACGCGTTCCTCTCTCCGTCACTCACAACACCCCCCCCCCCACACACACTCACAACACCCCCCCCCCACACACACTCACAACACCCCCCCCCCCACACTCACCCCCCCCCACACTCACAACACCCCCCCCCACACACACTCACAACACCCCCCCCACACACACACTCACAACACCCCCCCCACACTCACAACACCTACCCCCACACTCACAACACCCCCACACACTCACAACACCCCCCCCCCCCACTCACAACAACCCCCCCTCTCACTCACAACACCCCCCCCACACTCACAACCCCCCCCCCATCACTCTGATCACTCCACTTTTAAAAGAAAATATATCCCAGAACTCAGGGGTCAGGAGTGATTGGACTTGAAGACCACCATTGGAAGAGTTCGGGGGCCAGGAACTGGAGCTCGGCCGTGCCGACTCAGGTAAGAGGTGTTAAGAAACACGAGAGACTCCTTCTCAACCCCAGAGCCCTAGACACACAATTACTGAGGAGACTCCTGAGGTAATGCTCATACAAGCTCTGCACGCGTGTTCTCTGTTGAACATGCGTGTTCTCTCTGTTGAACATGCGTGCTCTC
Organism: Procambarus clarkii; assembly: GCF_040958095.1. Classification (NCBI taxonomy): domain Eukaryota; kingdom Metazoa; phylum Arthropoda; class Malacostraca; order Decapoda; family Cambaridae; genus Procambarus; species Procambarus clarkii. The sequence goes on along the minus strand of NC_091150.1, from coordinate 43,405,612 downwards.
TGTTGAACATGCGTGCTCTCTGTTGAACATGCGTATTCTCTCTGTTGAACATGCGTGTTCTCTCTGTTGAACATGCGTGCTCTCTGTTGAACATGCGTGTTCTCTCTGTTGAACATGCGTGTTCTCTCTGTTGAACATGCGTGTTCTCTCTGTTGAACATGCGTGCTCTCTGTTGAACATGCGTGTTCTCTCTGTTGAACATGCGTGTTCTCTCTGTTGAACATGCGTGTTCTCTCTGTTGAACATGCGTGTTCTCTCTGTTGAACATGCGTGTTCTCTCTGTTGAACATGCGTGCTCTCTGTTCTTGTTCTTTGTTGATATGCCTAAATTCGAGTGCCTTTATATATATATATATATATATATATATATATATATATATATATATATATATATATATATATATATATATATATATATATATATATATATATATATATATATAAAGGCACTCGAATTTAGGCATATAACTTTATAATATCTTTTTCGTTTTTTGTGTGTAGTTGAGCGCAATTGCGATATATAAATCATGTCAGTCATAGTCCAGCACGGGCTCACCATAGCCTGTGCTGCTTGGAACTTTTGTTCCGAGTAGCTGAATCTTAAACAACAACACATCAATTGTTTTCTTGGGTAATTATTTAGATTAGATTTAGATTTAGATTTGTTATTCAGGTAAAGGTACATGCATTGAGTTATATGCATAATGTTAGATTTAAAGATAGAGTACATACAATAACTAAAGCCACTAGTACGTATAGCGTTTCGGACAAGCCTTATAACCTTAAACTGTGATTAATAAGAGATCCATGCTGTTGCATATGTAGCGTCCGCTCTCTGTCAACCCTATCTTGAGGTTATCTTGAGATGATTTCGAGGCTTTTAGTGTCCCCGCGGCCCGGTCCTCGACCATGCCTCCACCTCCAGGAAGCAGCCCGTGATAGCTGACTAACACCCAGGTACCTATTTCACTGCTAGGTAACAGCCTGGTGGAAGATGGAACACAGAGTAGCTTGATTTTATTTAGTGCTAGGAGGTTTCACATGGTGCTAGAGGCCTCTAGTGGCAGCCGCCTGGAGCCACATGTACGCCTCTCGTAGGCGGAAAATAGATTTTTTTTCTGTAACTTTTCAAGTGGTTGATTGCTGTGTGTTGTATCGTCGGGCATAATGGTGCATCGCTTATAATTACAGGTGTTCAAATACGTTCGGTGCCCCGCCACCTGTGTGTGGCTCCTCTATCATCACCAGCCTCCACACCTGCCATGCTGTTGGGTTATGTAAAGGTGTTCCTCCCGTCACCTGTTGTGGTTTGTCGACCTCTCTACCCTCGGCCGTACACCCTCGGCCGTACACCCTCAGGTCGTACACCCTCGGTCGTACACACTCAGCCGTAGACCCTCAGCCGTACACCCTCAGCCGTGCACCCTCAGCCGTACACCCTCAGCCGTACACCCTCAGTCGTACACCCTCAATCGTGTACCCTCAGCCGTACACCCTCAGCCGTACACCCTCAGCCGTACACCCTCGGCCGTACACCCTCAGCCGTACACCCTCGGCCGTACACCATCAATCGTACACCCTCAGTCGTACACCTTCAGCCGTACACCCTCAGCCGTACACCCTCAGCCGTATACCCTCAGCCGTACACCCTCACCTCTACACACTAGCCATACTCACCCCTCTACACCATACCAATCACAGCATATATGTACACACACACGGGCTCACCATAGCCCGTGCTACATGGACACTTCCTTCTGAATAGTTAAATCTAAAACAATAACAACAACAGCCACACGAGGCTAGCTATGCACATCAGCCACTTAGACACACACTTCTAAGTGGCTTCTTAGACACACTTTTCCACTTCTAACTTCCTAACACCCCCTCCACCCCTCCCTTACCCTCCTACCTGCCCCCCGCGCTCCCCCCTTCCTTACTCTTCTACCTGCCCCCCGAACCCCCACCTCCCTTCCTCTCCCCCCCCACCCCCTAACTTCACACCTGGGAGCAGCAGCTGCGGCGGCCATCCGCCCCTTGTCAAGGTGGTGGGGGAGGAACCCCGAGGGAGGCGGGGCCCGGGGATTGGGTTCCAACCAGTCGGTGAAACAAGAGGCGTTCGTGATCTGGGGGAGCCCCGGGGGCTCCTTGGTGTTGGTTCTCTTGCTGTTCTTTATGGGGGGGGGGGGTGTTGTTGTTGTTGCTGGTGCTGCTGCTGCTGCTGCTGCTTCTGGTGCTGCTGCTGTTGCTGCTGCTGCTGCTGCTGCTGCTGCTGATGCTGGTGCTGCTGCTGCTGCTGCTGCTGCTGCTGCTGTTGCTGCTTCTGGTGCTGCTGCTGTTGCTGCTGTTGCTGCTGCTGCTGCTGCTGCTGCTGCTGATGCTGGCTGCTGCTGCTGCTGCTGTTGCTGCTTCTGGTGCTGCTGCTGCTGCTGTTGTTGCACACGCACACTGTGGTGGCTTTCGTCGTTCAGTATGTCAACGCAACATACTTGAGCAATATATATATTGTTATGCACGTGAAGGTATATGGTTATGTCCGCTCAGTGTAGTGTACTGGGCGGACTGTGGGGACCCACTCAGCTTACAGGAGCAGCTAGTAGTGTCCTGGTGTACTTTCGTGGGGAGTGATAGGGTGGGGGGGGGGGGGAAGGAAGGGTTCTTGCATGCGGATAGATAGATGACTTAACCTCCCCCCCCCCCTCAATGGTTGACGTCACGGCGCCTCCTCTGACGACCCCACCTCACCCTGAGTGAATCCACCCGCTCCTGTGGTTATCCTCATACACTTTTCTGAATTCTACTATCCTCCGCCTACCGCATTTTGCTCCTTTGAAGTTTGAGTGATACTTGTAGTGTGGTCACCTGCTGCTGCTCCTGTGGAGAGTCACCATTGTTGGGATTCGAACTTGTCTTCATTTGTGCGACAAAGTTTCGTTTCCGGATGTATAATCTGAACTTTCTTCTTTCTGAGAACTTGAAACTTGCTCTTCATTCTTCCTTTACGTTCTTGTAAGTGTTTCATTACATAAATTCTAAGTACAAAGTCTGAAGAAAAAAAATCTAACAAAATCTGAGGAATAAATTCCTAGCAGAAAGTCTGAAGAATAAATTCTAAGTGCAAACTCTGGAGAATAAATCCTAAGTAGAAAGTCTGAAGAAACAAAATACCAAATCTACGACACAGCAGAATCAATACGTGTATTGTGTGAGAGGATTACGGTCTCTGGGAACGCTGGCACCTGGACTACCGTGTCCCTGGCACTGTCGTGACCCTGCCTGACCTGACCTGTCACACAGGGAAGGGGAGGAGGAGGAGGAGGAGGAGTGGCCAGATAAAAGCGTGAGCCGCCCCCCTCCCCTCCCCCCCCCATGGTGCCTAGTGATTGCCCTTCACCCCTAATTAGGCGGTGTCGAGTGGCATTTGTTTGTGTAGGCACTCGAGCGGAGAGCCGGCACAACTCTGCCTGCTTATGTTAGTGTGTCCTTCCATGGAGTTTCTCTGTGGGAGAGGTGAAGTTGTCTTCATGGGATCCTTCCTTCCTTCCTTCCCTTCCATCCCATACCCCCTCCTTATGATGGGTTTCCCCTCCCAGCTAAGCTATCTTCTCAGCCTCCTTTTCCCCACTCTTTATATTTCCTGTCACGTGGGAACGGAAGATTAGTACCGAAGTTTGCGAATTTTCTTACGGATGCCTTTCAAAACATTGTTGGCAGATCTTCCAAGGATCTGGACACGAGAGTCTTCCTCCACACTCGTCACTTTCCTCCCTGACTCGGGAGCAAAATTTCTAAGTGAGTGTTTCCCTTCTGGTGATATCTCATTTTGTTCATCTTCCGAGGCTGAAGTTCCCAGTAAAATCAGCAACATTCACGGGCGAACTTCCTCATCGAGGGAGCAAAATGCTGGAATAGTGAGGAAGTGCTCACTCGCTGCAACGTAAAGTTGAGCACACAAGTAACAAGTTGGATCTCTTGATGCTGGACGATGGAACAGATGAATGGACCAGTGTCCAGACGGTGAAACAGACGGACCAGTGTCCGGACGGTGGAAAAGACGGACCAGTGTCCGGACGGTGGAACAGATGGTCCAGTGTCCAGACGGTGGAACAGACGGACCAGTATACACACGGTGGAACAGATGGACCAGTGTCCAGACGGTGGAACAGACGGACCAGTGTCCGGACGGTGGAACAGACGGACCAGTGTCCAGACGGTGGAACAGACGGACCAGTGTCCAGACGGCAGAATAGACGGACCAGTGTCCAGACGGTGGAACAGACGGACCAGTGTCCAGACGGCAGAACAGACGGACCAGTGTCCAGACGGTGGAACAGACGGACCAGTGTCCAGACGGTGGAACAGACGGACCAGTGTCCAGACGGTGGAACAGATGGACCAGTGTCCAGACGGTGGAACAGACGGACCAGTGTCCAGACGGTGGAACAGACGGACCAGTGTCCAGACGGTGGAACAGACGGACCAGTGTCCAGACGGCAGAACAGACGGACCAGTGTCCAGACGGTGGAACAGACGGACCAGTGTCCAGACGGTGGAACAGATGGACCAGTGTCCAGACGGTGAAACAGATGGACCAGTGTCCGGACGGTGGAACAGACGGACCAGTATACACACGGTGGAACAGACGGACCAGTGTCCGGACGGTGGAACAGACGGACCAGTGTCCAGACGGTGGAACAGACGGACCAGTGTCCAGACGGTGGAACAGATGGACCAGTGTCCAGACGGTGGAACAGACGGACCAGTGTCCAGACGGTGGAACAGATGGACCAGTGTCCAGACGGTGGAACAGACGGACCAGTGTCCAGACGGTGGAACAGACGGACCAGTGTCCAGACGGTGGAACAGATGGACCAGTGTCCGGACGGTGGAACAGACGGACCAGTGTCCAGACGGTGGAACAGATGGACCAGTGTCCAGACGGTGGAACAGACGGACCAGTGTCCAGACGGTGGAACAGACGGACCAGTGTCCGGACGGTGGAACAGATGGACCAGTGTCCAGACGGTGAAACAGATGGACCAGTGTCCAGACGGTGGAACAGATGGACCAGTGTCCAGACGGTGAAACAGACGGACCAGTGTCCAGACGGTGGAACAGACGGACCAGTGTCCAGACGGTGGAACAGACGGACCAGTGTCCAGACGGTGGAACAGATGGACCAGTGTCCAGACGGTGAAACAGATGGACCAGTGTCCGGACGGTGGAACAGACGGACCAGTATACACACGGTGGAACAGACGGACCAGTGTCCGGACGGTGGAACAGACGGACCAGTGTCCAGACGGTGGAACAGATGGACCAGTGTCCAGACGGTGGAACAGACGGACCAGTGTCCAGACGGTGGAACAGATGGACCAGTGTCCAGACGGTGAAACAGACGGACCAGTGTCCGGACGGTGGAACAGACGGACCAGTGTCCAGACGGTGGAACAGATGGACCAGTGTCCAGACGGTGAAACAGATGGACCAGTGTCCGGACGGTGGAACAGACGGACCAGTGTCCGGACGGTGGAACAGACGGACCAGTATCCAGACGGTGGAACAGGCGGACCAGTCGGCAGATGGAGGGACGGCGGCCGCCCGTGGAGGGAGGGGGTGGTGGGTGGGACAGAAACTTGACCTCCAGCAATTCGGACCAGACTCATACCGAAAATATTTCCCGGTGAGTGTTCCATAGCCCTAATGTACCGTGTACATTTATCGCCGACTGTGTTAGGGAACGAGCCACACACATTATTATGGCCTACTACTATATAGACCAAATTTTACGCTAAAAATAATACGAAATGGGTACTACATTTTCAAATGGACCGTGACACGAGTCATATGTATTGGAGTTTATTAAGCGTAGCGCTTACACGAATGCCTAACTGTTGCTGTTGTTGTTGTTGTTGTTGTTGCAGTGTTGTTGCTCGTCACTTGGTAGTTGTCAACCTTTGATGTTTTTATAATTGTTAAACTTGAAGCGTTTAGTAATATTGAATTATGTTCTTGTGACTCACAATGTCAGCAATCTTTACAGTAACTGTTATTAAGGTAAGCAACTGTCAGGAGAAAGCGCTAAGACTATATATATCACTTGGAAGGGACATGAGCTTAAGGATTTGGGATAGGACGGAGGATAGGAATGGTGCTTCAACCACTTGGATGGTCGGGGATTGAATGCCGACCTGCAAGAATTGAGGCCGTCGCTCTACCGTCCAATTCAAGTGGTTGAGCTAACTCCTATTAATTTACGCCCGACTATAACAATTTGCCAATACAAACCATCAAAAACTACTCATCAAACACACAGCCATCAACTCGCCCCAGACACTCAATCATCACGAGTCAACAACTCAGACCACTAACCTAGCCTCCTCCCGTGTCCTCACAGGTGTGGTTCCAGAACAAGCGAAGCAAAGAGCGCCGCATGAAGCAGCTCTCAACGATGGGGATGCGCGCACACCTCTTCGCCAACCCCCGCAAGCTGCGGGACCTTCCCCTCGGTATGGATGACGGCTATGGCTTCTTCCCCGGCTACAACGGCTTCCCCGGTCAACAGTTCCCCGGATACTTCGGTCCTCAGCAGCCCATGGGATACCCCCACAGTAAGTGTCCTCCCCACCCTCCTCCTTGCTCAAGTACAGCTCTAATTTTAGTCTTCAGTTAGGTAAATGAAGAAATGGGAAAGAGGGAAATACTCAAGAAGGATGGGAAGGGATGACGAACAATCGTTCTCTCCAGTCCCCAGACCTCTCTGAGGCTAGGGGACCGAGAGGCAGCGTCGTGCCCCTACAGCTAGTAGAGGCATCTTTACTTGCGTCAATAATGGTACATATTACGTACGCATGGTTGCACTTCATTTGCGTCAATAAGGTACATATTACACACACATATGGTTGTACTTCACTTGCGTCAATAAGGTACACATTACACACATATGGTTGTACTTCATTTGCGTCAATAAGGTACACATTACACACATATGGTTGTAAACATCCCCTTTCCCGGGGCCACGACAATTCTCTAAACTTTTGCCTACTCAAATTCAAATCAGTTTATTGAGGTATAAATACACACAAAGGGATGAGGTAGCTCAAGCTATTCTCACCCCCGTTGGTTTTACCTACTTATTTGGTCATATTGAATTATTTGATGATATTCACGTCAATGTGATGTGATAATCACATCAATGGTGAATGGTTGTGGTTGCTAAGAAGGTCACATGTCTTCATGACTAGCTCTATAGGCTGTCTTGGATCAGTCTATGAGAATGTGATCATTGATTAACCAGTTTGGAATGTAATTAGGATGGCATTATATGCCGTTGTGGTAGGGAAATACCATAGTTCTCAGGGTTGTCTTAGTATTGAATACATCCTGAGTGTGTGTGCTATAGCGACGTACATTTCTAATCTGTAATAATAAAGAAAGTCTAATATTAATGATCATAGGGAAGGTAATAATGATGAAGCGCTAAGCTAGTATAACTTTAGAACACTTAGATCAGAGAACTTATACATTTCAAGCTTTTGTAAATATAAAACATATTTGCTTAAATTTGTTTAAACCATTCATTTATGCAATGTTTTACTGTGCGAGCGTGTGTTTGTGTCTACTATATGTGTCTGCATGATCGAGCTGATAGCTCTTGGACCCCACCTTTCTAACCGTCTGTTACCTAAAGCAATGACTTGCCCTATTTCCCTATCACATTTATATACTTTTAAACTTACGAAAGAGCTTTGCTTCTACAACCTGCTCCTGTAGTTCATTCCAATTTCCCACTATTCTTATGCTAAATGAAAACGTTGTAACATTCTCTATGATTCATCTGAGTCTCAAGCTTCCATCAGAGTCCTCTTGTTCTATTGCTGTTCATTGTGGACATTTCTTCTTTTTCCACTTTGTCAATCCTCCTAAATATTTTAAACGTCTCTATCATGTCCCCCGTTTTGCTTTCCTCTGTTCTAGCGTTGACGGGTTTACTTCCTTCAGTCTCTCTTCATACTCAATCCCTCGCAATTCCTGGAACGAGTTTTGTTGCAAACTACTGAACCTTTTCGAGTTTCCTTGTGTGTTTCTTTAGATGTGGGCGCCATATTGTGGCGGTATACTCTAAAAGTGGTCTCACGTAGGCGGTGTACATATGTGTGTGTGTGTGTGTGTCTACTCAGCTATTTGTGTTTGGGGGGGTTGAGCTTTGGCTCTTTGGTCCCCACCTCAGGACCAGGTGTGTGTGTGTGTGTGTGTGTGTGTGTGTGTGTGTGTGTGTGTGTGTGTGTGTGTGTGTGTGTGTGTGTGTCCATGTCCGTGTGTCCTTTAGTCCCATAACTTAATGAACCAAAATGTGTGCACTAAACATGGTCTCTAACTCTACAGTGGGCCCGGGCATGGAGCAGCCGCTGCCCCCTGGCGGACCAATGGGTGGAGCAGAGTTCCCTGGCATGCCCCCCATGGCCACCATGATGGGTGAAGCCTTCCCCCCTCACCCCCCCATGACCTCACCCTCAGAGGACGGCTCACTCCACGGTGGTAAGTGCCATTCTCTTCTACCATCTTGTTAATGACTAAAATGAGAGATATATAACAACATTGCATTGTTAAGCGATGAGTCACAATAACGTGGCTAACGTATGTTGACCAGACCACACACTAGAAGGTGAAGGGACGACGACGTTTCGGTCCGTCCTGGACCATTCTCAATCGACTTGAGAATGGTCCAGGACGGACTGAAACGTCGTCGTCCCTGTATGATGACTTACTGCAAATATATAGCTCTTGAAATAGCACTTTCTCTGTAACTAGCTGACATTGTAATTATAAGGTGTGAAGGATAGATGAAATTGTTTATGTAATAATCTAAGATGAGGTCTGATAAAGACCTTTTGTGCCCTCTGTAATGCTTTTGCGCTACCGCACACAGGATGAGTATGGGGTGCACAATAAACTAGCCGCCCGCCCACAAGATGGGTATGGGGTCCATAATAAATGAACTAAACTAACTAACTTCGGCAGCAACAAATCAGTCGTCGTCCCTTCACCTTCTAGTGTGTGGTCTGGTCAACATTGCAACATTGTTAACTTTATATGTGTGTGTATATATAGTTTAAGATAGACGTAGTCATGTTAGCGGTGAACTGAGGTAGTGTTGTGTTTCACCTGCAGGTCCCGGCGGGTTCAGTGACCACCAGAACTCGGAGATCCTGGCGTGGTAACCTGGGCCGGCCCGACACCGCGGCCGCCGCCCCGCGCACACTCCCCCCACCAACCAAAGATCCCGCCGCGATCCTCCTCCGTGATGTCAACCACCGCTGACGTCATTTGAGTTTCTTCATAAGAAAACAAAACACAAAAAATCTACAGAGTTGTCCATCCTGCTGCCTAAAACTTCTCTCAGCATCATGTGCATCTTTCTTTTTGTGGCGTACTGTAGATTTATTAAAATACAAAAAAAAAAGATATTTTTCTCCAAGGACAAACCAGATGGAACAAAAAATATGAGAAGCATAATGAATTAATGTCGTCCATAGTAGTGAATGCAGACTATTTATATAATAAGAGGAACGATGGTTGAGATGCGACATTTCCTAACCATAATTTAATATACCCATTTTTGTACATTCGCTTTGCATGCGACCGTCGTTCTTGGGAAATTGTGAACTCCATTATGAAATCCACCCAAACAGTGTGTGTGTGTGTGTGTGCGTGTTGACGGCATGTACAGGGCTTGGGTAGTACACCTCAGTACAACTCTTGGAAGGAACTGAGCCAGAAAGACATCACCTCACCCCCAAATGTGTAACTATATATAGTGTCAATAAGATGTCATGCTTACTTCTTAAGTGTAGGTATTAGATCAATATAGATACTAGGTAGAGCAACACACCTGTTCCTGTAAACGCAAAAACCAGATTCGACAACAAGTCGTAGGAATGTGCAATCCGTTCTCGCACTTGCTTTTAGTCAATATTGGCTTATTTAATAAGTGCATATTTGACATACTAATTGATTGTGAATATTTTAGTTTACGTTGAAAAGCTTCATAGAAAACACCGACCTCATCTAACCTTCTTAGTATGTTAAGATAAGCATCTTATTGCTTCTTATTTACAATTATTACTTAACCTATCAACGGTATAGGTTAAGTAATAATTGTAATTAAGAAGCAATAAGATGCTTATCTTAAGATACTAAGAAGGTTAGGTGAGGTCGGTGTTTTCTATGAAACTTTTCAACGTAAACTAAAATATTCACAATCAATTAGTATGTCATATATGCACTTATTAAATAAGCCAATATTGACTATAAGCAAGTGCGAGAACAGGATTGGAATGTGCTCTTTCGTCCAGGTACAATTGGGAGTAATTCTCCATCTGGAGAACTGTTTCAAAAAAACTTTCCGGCTGCCAGGAAACAGGCGAGGCTCTTGCAAATCCTCTGTAGGTAGAAAGTAAACAAGATGTATATCTGTAGGTTTGTGCTGCTTTGTCCAGAGGCGAGGTTCTCCTTAGAGTTTATGAAGCACGTGTATGGCGTATACAATCGTTACTCCTAAAGAATATTTCTACTTGTCTAGACTCACGTGAGACTGTGTCGACACCCTCACGAGAATTACTTTCGACTCGCTGCTACTTTCTAGGGAAAGTCCTGTGGAGTATTAGGGCTTTCAGAGGGAAATTAGTACATGTAAATGACACTACTGTGGAGTGCATATGCTAGTACTTTCAAGGGAAAGTGCTCTACATGATATTAGTCTCCACAAACATGCACTTAAGAGGTTATTACTCCTTACATTATTTCCAAAGGAGAGAACCATAACCTAAATTATATTTTTCTAAAGAGGGAATAGTGACGAAAGTAATTCTCCGATAGGTGAGTATAAGACTCATGTTAATATTATCTTGAAAGGTGAATAAGAATCAGGGGTTAATGTTCTCTGTGAAGTGAGTGAGTAAGGTTCAAGTTACAAAGGAGGAAGCCCCCTTAACATTCAGTCCTCTTCATACTGGTACAATCTCATTACAAAATGTCGAGATATGTGTTCTTAAACTCTACCCCCTCCTCCCCCCCCCCCCCCTCCCTCGCCCTGGACACGACGTCAACACGCCGCCTCGGAAGTCAAAGTCGCAACATTGCAAAAAGAAGTATTCTCGGCCTTTTAGTGATTTCCTCATCAGTTTTCACGAGCTCTTAAGTAAGCTTCAGGATAACAATGGATTCACATTCCCGATATGCTATATTTTGAGGTACTTATAAGGTTGGGGACACGGGTGGGTCGGTGTACATAGTTGTACAGTTTCTGTTGTGAATGTACACCCAGTTCTCTTGAAATGTAGATAGCTGAAACTTTTTACACAATTGTTTTGTTAAATATTCATATGTACTTATACTGCACTTTTTTTTATTTGTCCTGCTTTTTGTAGTGTTTTTATATATATATATATATATATATTTTACTTTCACGAAAGGAAAAATGTGAATCACTTTTTATATTGTCTCGGTTTTGTGCTTATTTTCTAGAGTAAGTGCCGCGAACTATAGGGATCACTAACGTACCTTGTAAGACGGTCTACCCTGCTGATATTGAGACGTCACTAAGACGTTATCTTTTGGGGAGCCTCGCTGGTGAAAGTGACGTCACTTGTAGCTGGACAAAGGGGCTCAGTAACGTCACTAGCAGCTGGACAAAGGGGCTCAGTGACGTCACTAGTAGCTGGACAAAGGGGCTTAGTGACGTCACTTGTAACTGGACAATGGGGCTCAGTGACGTCACTAGCAGCTGGACAAAGGGGCTTAGTGACGTCACTAGCAGCTGGACAAAGGGGCTTAGTGACGTCACTAGCAGCTGGACAAAGGGGCTTAGTGACGTCACTAGCAGCTGAACAAAGGGGCTCAGTGACGTCACTTGTAGTTGAACAATGGGGCTCGGGTTGCTTCCTCAAACACCCTTTTAACACTTTTGACATAGCTATGAACAACCTTGTATATAATTTTATAAATGTAATGTTCAGTGCTTAATTAATGCCTACCACAAGGACGCCAGCTACGACAGCAGCAGTAGCAGCCCCGGACCCTCACACCACCTACCAGATCTGAACCTGTAACCCCCATCATAGCAGGCTTTGTTTACATATATTAAACACTTTACGAGCTTCGGAACTTCACGATCCAAAGTTGTTATTATAAACGACCTCGTAACGCCGTCTGACACTCATAAACTGTTTAATAAACGTAAACAAAGCCTGCTGTGATTGAGGAAAGATGTACTGGTTTGTGTAAATGTTTGATCAATCCTGGTCTTAACCCTTGTCAGTGATAGTGTTGAGGGAGTGTTACGTCACGTGTTGAGGGAGTGTTGCGTCACGTGTTGAGGGAGTGTTGCGTCACGTGTTGAGGGAGTGTTGCGTCACGTGTTGAGGGCCCTGGCTGTGCTGTGTTGTGGTAGATGACGTAGAGGAACAGCTGGACTATGCCGCAGAAGGCCACCCATGGAGTGGTCCAAGAAACTCCCAGGAATAACTGTGTGTTCTCACTGTTTTTCTCATTGTATGTGAATCTGTGATATCGATTATTTGTTATAACTCCAGTGACCATTTTGTAATAAAACTAACGAAAGTAGACCTTGTTTTAATACCAAATTATTTAGTGTGAACACTCAGACACACAGACACACACATCAGTTGATTGAGAGTTGAGAGGCTGGACCAAAGAGCCAGAGCTCAACTCGCGCAAACACAATTAGGTGAGTACACAATTGTTACTAACTGTTTGATTGACAACTGTCAATCAATCAACTGTTACTAACTACTATTTGTTCACACCCACACACCCCAGGAAGCAGCTCGTAACAGCTGTCTAACTCCCAGGTACCTATTTACTGCTAGGTAACAGGGGCATTAGGGTGAAAGAAACTGTCCATTGTTTCTCGATTCCCGGCGCCGGCGAAAAACAAAGGGCAGAGTTTCTTTCACCCTAATGCTCCTGTTACCTAGCAGTAAATAGGTACCTGAGAGTTCGACAGCTGTTACGGGCTGCTTCCTGGGGTGTGTGTGTGTGGGGGTACTAGTTAGTAACAGTTGATTGATTGACAGCTGAGAGGCGGGCCGAAAGAGCTGAGCTCAACACCCGCAAGCACAACTAGGTGAATACACACAGGAGGGGAGTGGGGAACTCCGAACCAGCAGCTCAGCAACCCCACTGTAGAGGACAACACCCCCCATCTTCCTCCCCATAGAAACCCCACGGCCCGGTCGTCGACCAGGCCTCGTGGTTGCTGGACTGATCAACCAGGCTGTTGGACGTGGCTGCTCGCAGCCTGACGTATGAGTCAAAGCCTGGTTGATCAGGTATCCTTTGGAGGTGCTACTATTCCTCCCCACCACCATAACCACTACTTCCCCCACCACCATAACCACTACTTCCCCCACCACCATAACCACTACTTCCCCCACCACCATAACCACTACTTCCCCCACCACCATAACCACTACTTCCCCCACCACCATAACCACTACTTCCCCCACCACCATAACCACTACTTCCCCCACCACCATAACCACTACTTCCCCCACCACCATAACCACTACTTCCCCCACCACCATAACCACTACTTCCCCCACCACCATAACCACTACTTCCCCCACCACCATAACCACTATCCTCCCCACCACCATAACCACTATCACCACAAGCATTCCTCCTGCCTTAACTTCAGTATAACCATCCCTGTCCCCAACATCACCATAACGCGGGTGGGGAAGAGGGTGGAGGAGTGAGTGGGCATGAATAGTAGTGAGTGAGCATGTGTGGGTGGGCATGTGTGGAAGTGGGTGGGCATGTGGGTGGGGGTATGTGATGGGGGGGACGAGTGAGCATGCGGGTGGGCATGTGGGGAAGCCATGAGGGGGAGGGGCGAGGGTCAGCGGGGTTGGAGGAGACCTCAGTGGTCGAGTAATCCAGCCCCTTAATACCCAGGTCTGGGTGCCGTCATCTCAAGTGGTCCTGTCAATTGATAGCAGTACAGCAACCTGTGTGGTGGTGGTGTGGTGGTGTTGTGGTGGTGTGGTGGTGGTGGTGGTGTGGTGTGGTGTGGTGTGGTGGTGTGATGTGGTGGTGTGGTGGTGTTTTGTGGTGGTGTGGTGGTGGTATTGTGGTGTGGTGGTGGTGTTGTGGTGTGGTGGTGGTGTTGTGGTGGTGGTGTGGTGGTGGTGTGGTGTGGTGGTGGTGGTGGTGTTGATGTGGTGGTGTTGTGGTGGTGTTGTGGTGTGGTAGTGTGGTGGTGGTGTGGTAGTGTGGTGGTGTTGTGTGGTAGTGTGGTGGTGTAGTCGTGTTGTTGTGGTAGTGGTGTGGTGGTGTTATGGTGGTGTGGTGGCAGTGTTGGCTGAGATGATGGTGACAGTGGATCCGAGTAAGGTCAGTAGAACCTCCGGTTGCAATTCTTTTACCATGTCGTAGCTCAGTCGATTAAGGCAGCGTCTGGGATCGTCTCGGACGTTGGTTCGAACCCGCGTCACGGCCCTTGTGGATTTGTTCATGATACAACAGTATTCTTTGGACCCGAGAGAGGGTATGAAAGGGAGGGTATGAGAGGGAGGGTACGAGAGGGAGGGTACGAGAGGGAGGGTACGAGAGGGAGGGTACGAGAGGGAGGGTACGAGAGGGAGGGTTAGAGAGGAGTGTCTGTTGGGACATTATCATGTGTGTGGGGTGGTGGTGGTGGGGGTGATGGGAGGGCCGCTGTGGGGTGATGACAGGTGAGGCGGGGCCATACAGGTAGTGTTGTTGAGTCTGCTTCTGGTCAGAGGTACGCCTCCAGCCTCTTCTCTAATATACGAGAGAAACGCTAGTAATTGTGCTGGGGACGGGAGGGTGTGTGTGTGTGTGTGTGTGTGTGTGTGTGTGTGTGTGTGTGTGTGTGTGTGTGTGTGTGTGTGTGTGTGTGTGTGTGTGTGTGTGTGTGTGTGTGTGTGTGTGTGTGTGTGTGTGTGTGTGTGTGTGTGTGTGTGTGTGTGTGTGTGTGTGTGTGTGTGTGTGTGTGTGTGTGTGTGTGTGTGTGTGTGTGTGTGTGTGTGTGTGTGTATATGTGTGTGTGTGTACTCACCTAGTTATATGCCACGTAGTTGTGCTTGCGGGGGTTGAGCTTTGGCTCTTTGGTCCCGCCTCTCAACCGTCAACCTACTGGTGTACAGATTCCTGAGCTTCTCGAGATCTATCATATCCACATTTGAAACTGTGTATGGAGTCAGCCTCCACCACATCACTTCCTAGTGGATTCCATTTACTAACTACTCTGACACTGAAAACGTTTTTTTTCTAATGTCTCTGTGGCTCATTTGGGCACTCAACTTCCACCTGTATCCCCTTGTGCGTGTACCACCCGTGATAAATAGTCTATCCTTGTCTTCCCTGTCAATTCCCCTGAGAATTTTGTATGTGGTGATCATGTCTCCCCAAGCTCTTCTGTCTTCCAGCGACGTGAGGTACGAGAGGCACCTCACGTCGAACGAACGAGAGGTACAAAGGAGGCGTGCTACCAGGGAGAATGTTATAAGTGAAATAACCATGACGAGAAAGTGGACATAATAGTAATGGTTTAAAAGAAAATACAAAATATTTAGGAATTTCAGGAAGAATTCTCTCTGAAAGTGACAACAAAGTGAGTATAAACAAGTATTAGTATAATAGACCTAAAGTATAGTACGCTGATAATACGAACATTATAAATAAATTGGATTAATTAAATGTACTTGTTTGCATAGGAACAACAGATATTATTGCGATAACACAAACATGGATGAATGTAGATAACAGCAACATGCTAGCTGAATACCATGTAAAATAAATACAAATTGTATCACAGTGATAAACAATTTAAACGAGGAGCCGCAACACTGAAAGTTAGAGAAGTCAAAATTATATAGATTAACTGAATCAAAATTCAATCACATTGAGAGACAAATTGCACATAATTATATATATATATATATATATATATATATATATATATATATATATATATATATATATATATATATATATATATATATATATATATATATATGTCGTACCTAGTAGCCAGAACTCACTTTTCAGCCTACTATTCAAGGCCCGATTTGCCTAATAAGCCAAGTTTTCCTGAATTAATATATTTACTATAATTTTTTTCTTATGAAATGATAAAGCAACCCTTTTCTCTATGCATGAGGTCAATTTTTTTTTATTGGAGTTAAAATTAACGTAGATATATGACCGAACCTAACCAACCCTACCTAACCTAACCTAACCTATATTTATAGGTAAGGTTAGGTTAGGTAGCCCAAAAAAGCTAGGTTAGGTTAGGTTAGGTAGGTTAGGTAGACGAAAAAACATTAATTCATGAAAACTTGGCTTATTAGGCAAATCGGGCCTTGAATAGTAGGCTGAGAAGTGCGTTCTGGCTATTAGGTACGACATATATATATATATATATATATATATATATATATATATATATATATATATATATATATATATATATATATATATATATATAAATCGGGCCTACTATGCAAGGCCCGATTTGCATAATAAGCCAAGTTTTCATGAATTAATTGTTTTTCGGCTACCTAATCTACCTAACCTAACCTAACCTAACTTTTTCGGTTACCTAACCTAACCTAACCTATAAAGATAGGTTAGGTTAGGTTAGGTAGGGTTGGTTAGGTTCGGTCATATATCTACTTTAATTTTAACTCCAATAAAAAAAAATTGACCTCATACATTATGAAATGGGTAGCTTTATCATTTCATAAGAAAAAAATCAGTGAAAATATATTAATTTAGGAAAACTTGGCTTATTAGGCAAATCGGGCCTTGCATAGTAGGCTGAGAAGTGCGTTCTGGCTACTAGGTACGACATATATATATATATATATACCACTAAACCTCGGCAGAATATTGAAGGCATAGAAGCAGACATATCAAGAGCATCTAGTTCAAAATGAATTTTCAGAATCAAACATTCAGTGCTGCCATCAGATTAAATATATATTTAACCTGTGTAAAACTGGACGAAATTAACAAAAATATAAAAAAAATACACCAACCATAGTTATGTATTTATCGGTAAAACATTATGAATGTTTGACTGGTAAACCTGTAATCCGGTGCAATAACTAGCATAAGTAGTCTTGCTCTACAATGAGTATTACAGCGGCTGTAAATACCAGGTTTGTAATAATATTTTTGGTTATCCAATTTTTGGGAGTCAAGCTAATCTTTATTGTGTATCCAATACTTCATATGAGAGTCAATGCGATTTAATATTTAATAAGCTCTTAAAGCTCTTGGTCGGTGCGTTCACTGCGAGTCTATATCCAGATATAATTGACATATGAAAGTGGATTTGTTTTTAATGTGGGAAGGATTAAATGAGAAATAAATAAAGACAGTTAAAAAGAAAATAATTGTACACTTTTTACACGAATTGCCTAGTTTCCTTTGAGGCTTTTTACCCACGACTAGTTACAACAGTCACAAGAAATTATAACAAATCCATAATAGTGGATTTAATAACACGAAGCTCGACACACACTCAAGATAGAGGGAAGTGATCAGGTAACTAGTCGGTGCTGGATAAGGATCTGTGTCGTTGGTAAAGAGACATGGTTCAGTATGGTTGATAACGAGACATGGATCAGTGTGGGGTGTTAACAAGACTGGGAACAGTGTGGTTGATAACGAGACAGATATCAGTATGGTTGATAACGAGACATGGATCATTATGGTTGATAACGAGACATGGTTCAGTATGATTGATAACGAGACAGATATTAGCATGGTTGATAACAAGACTGGGAACAGTGTGATTGATAACGGGGCAGATATCAGTATGATTCATAACGAAATATGGTTCCGTATGGTTGATAACGAGACGGATCAGTGTGGTTGATAACGAGACAGATATCAGTATAATTCATAACGAGACATGGTTATGACGAGACAGATATCAGTGATAACGAGACAAATATCAGTGATAACGAAACAGATATCAGTAAAATTGATAACGAGACAGGAATCAGACAATAAATCACATTAAGGAGGCTGAAGATATATTGACCAAACCCCACACACACCAGAAGATGAAGAGGCGACGACGTTTCGGTCCATACTGGACCATTATCAAGTTGATTGTAATAATGGTCCAGGACGGCCCGAAACGTCGTCGTCGTCTCTTCATCTTCTGACGTGTGTGGTTTGGTCATTAGACAGGGATCAGCAAGGTTAGTAACGAGACAGTGCTGGCTCCAACACGGGTTTCGTTACCGCATAGCGAGAGGAGGAGGAGGAGGCGTGTGCCAGTCTCCCGCTGGCACTACACGACTCGTCGCCAGCTAAGCAAATAAAAGTGTTAGTCCTTGTCAAACTGGATACCAGCGCTTGCTAAGATGTGCCTGTGTGTTTGTTGCTCTTGATACTTGCGTGTTTGTGCGGGCATCTATGTCCTTGCGGAGATGTTCTTGCTCTTTGATGCACGTGGTCTTCGGACCTCTAATTAATGCAAACATGCGCAAGCATGCAGCATGCGATATATTTATTGAAAAGGGGGAGAGAAGCAGGGTATTGAGGGGTAATCCAAAGTTGGTTAAAGACGTGGTTATGTCAATGGTAAGGTAAGCATGAGTGGAGATAAGACTGCGGGGAAGATGTTGTAAGAGGAGTGCTCAAGGGAGCTGTCGTGGGACCTCTGGTGTTTGCCATTTACATAAATGAGTCACACATACGATTGAAAAACATCATTTGGAAATTTGGCCGAGGCGCTGTTCTATAATACTAAGAAAGGGTAACTTTTCCTATGATTCCCAGTCATTAATCCCTACTTTTCAAATATTAGGACACACACACACACACACACACACACACACACACACACACACACACACACACACACACACACACACACACACACACACACACACACACACACACACACACACACACACACACACACACACACCAAAGAGCCAAAGCTCAACCCCCGCAAGCACAAATAAGTGAATAGGTGAGCACACACACACACACACACACACACACACACACACACACACACACACACACACACACACACACACACACACACACACACACACACACACACACACACACACACACACACACACACACACACACACACACACACACACACACACACACACACACACACACACACACACACACACACACACGCCAAAGAGCCAAAGCTCAACCCCCGCAAGCACAAATAGGTGAATAGGTGAGCACACACACACACACAGTCAACGACCCCCATCTGTACTAGCTAGAGTGAAGGGCAAGATGCCCCCATGCATGTGGTACCCGTTGTTGGGAAGGAATATGACAAAATTACCCCATATGTACCATTTACATATTATTTGTACATAAAAGAAAAACCTAAGTGTAACAGAAATAAATGATCACAAGTTACCAGAATAAACATGCATGACTTGTTTGTCAAAGCCCAACTATTAAAAACCCAGATCATTGGTTAATGACTTGTGGAAACTTGAAGCCAATTAACTACTTACTGAATTAAATGCTTTAAGAGTGGACGTCATTGGAATTTTAATATCAGTTGCACTCCCTGGCTTTGAAACACGTTCTTTGATGGTTTTGAAATACGTTCCCAGAATCTTGAAGCACGTTCCTAGATGGCCTTGATAAACATTCTAGATGACCTTGAAAAACATCCTAGATGGCCTTGATGAACATCCTAGATGGCCTTGAAAAACATTCTAGATGGCCTTGAAAAACATCCTAGATGACCTTGAAAAACATCCTAGATGACCTTGATGAACATCCTAGATGGCTTTGAAAAACATCCTAGATGACCTTGAAAAACATCCTAGATGGCTTTGAAAAACATCCTAGAATGGCCTTGAAAAACATCCTAGATGGCCTTGAAAAACATCCTAGATGGCTTTGATGAACATCCTAGATGCATTGATAAACATCCTAGATGGCTTTGATGAACATCCTAGATGCTTTGATAAACATCCTAGATGGCTTTGATAAACATCCTAGATGGCTTTGAACCGAATATTTTTCTTCGTCTTGCCAAATTTTATGTTTTATTTATTTTAATTTTATGAATTTATAATTCAAGCTTCTCATGGAAGACTGTCACCACTGCTTTGTCAACAGGAGACTTGAAATACACAGTTAACTCTTCAAAGCTTGAGTATACATCCGCCGCCTGGCGTGGAGCAAGAAGTCGTCGCTGCAGACACCAGATGCAGCTAACTTCCTCAGACGACCGGGAAACGGGTCGTTGCTTCACATGGATCACAGTAGTAACTTCCTGACGCACATCACCGTACTCTCGACGTCTCCAGTCTTGCGCTAAAGCCTCATAATGTCAAGCTAGTGTGACCAGAAGCGAGTCGTCTGGTAACTCCTGCTTTATCAGAAGCGAGTCGTCTGGTAACTCCTGCTTTATCAGAAGCGAGTCGTCTGGTAACTCCTGCTTTATCAGAAGCGAGTCGTCTGGTAACTCCTGCTTTATCAGAAGCGAGTCGTCTGGTAATTCCTGCTTTATCAGAAGCGAGTCGTCTGGTAACTCCTGCTTTATCAGAAGCGAGTCGTCTGGTAACTCCTGCTTTATCAGAAGCCAGTCGTCTGGTAACCCTGCTTTATCAGAAGCGAGTCGTCTGGTAACTCCTGCTTTATCAGAAGCCAGTCGTCTGGTAACTCCTGCTTTATCAGAAGCGAGTCGTCTGGTAACTCCTGCTTTATCAGAAGCGAGTCGTCTGGTAATTCCTGCTTTATCAGAAGCGAGTCGTCTGGTAACTCCTGCTTTATCAGAAGCGAGTCGTCTGGTAATTCCTGCTTTATCAGAAGCGAGTCGTCTGGTAACTCCTGCTTTATCAGAAGCGAGTCGTCTGGTAACTCCTGCTTTATCAGAAGCCAGTCGTCTGGTAACCCTGCTTTATCAGAAGCGAGTCGTCTGGTAACTCCTGCTTTATCAGAAGCCAGTCGTCTGGTAACTCCTGCTTTATCAGAAGCGAGTCGTCTGGTAACTCCTGCTTTATCAGAAGCCAGTCGTCTGGTAACTCCTGCTTTATCAGAAGCGAGTCGTCTGGTAACTCCTGCTTTATCAGAAGCCAGTCGTCTGGTAACTCCTGCTTTATCAGAAGCGAGTCGTCTGGTAACTCCTGCTTTATCAGAAGCGAGTCGTCTGGTAACTCCTGCTTTATCAGAAGCGAGTCGTCTGGTAACTCCTGCTTTACTTGGGGTTCGCCGCTGTGTAAGATACTGTTTAGTCCAGCTTATACGCCTTCTAAAAAGTGAAAGCTCAACCACAGAACGCCGATGTTGAGCACCATGTGTGGGCGTGTGGGCGTGTGGAGGGTAGGTCTGGAGGTGGCCAGGTCGTAGGGTCGTAGAGGTGTGGGCGTGGGGGGGGGGGGGGGGGGAAGGGAGGTGTGGGTGTGTGAAGGGGGAGGGAGGCACATCACAGTGGTTGCCCACTATGAGAGCGGGTGGTCATCACTCTCCGGGCCAGTGATGACCACCATCACCACCCAGGTCTCCACCACAACAGCTCCGGATCACGCCATCTGAAGCCCGCCATATATTATATAAATATCCAATCACCAGACGTTACCTTGCAAGATTATCCACTTAGAAACTTCTTTGCGTCATTCTGAAATTACAGGATCAACTGGTTATAATTTTCTTAGTCAATATCAATTATTTTAAAAATACAGAATTGGTGCAAATAAAATTACAGAATAAATCAGTATGACGGAATAAATTTTCATGTTTGTTTATTTAAAACTTGCTGATGAGTATACATGAATTTGTTTTAAAGGAATACAAAGTTCAAGAGCTTCATCTTTCATCTAAATTGCAGAGGTTCAGAGGCCCGAGTTTCCACACCGCCGATTTCACTGAGGATTCCACCCTATGACTAAACTGCTCCTTCTTGACGTATAAATCTCCCATTACCGTCTTTGACTCCATGTTCCGACTTAATATATCGACCTATAATTTTGGCATTTTATCACAACCATGTTCCCCCAAGCCCGGCGTTCCTGTTCACTGATTCAACATATTTCATCTTCTCGCCTCGAATCCCGCCAACTTCCTATCCTCTAAACCTCGTGTGTGTTCAGCCATCAACTGCTCGCTCTGGTCCGGTGGAAGAGATGTATAATGCTGCGTGATTATGATCATGCCGTGTGAGTATGATCATACTGTGTGGTCATGTTGGTCTGTTGAAGATTTAAGTGGTGTGCTCACATGGTCAGATTATGGTGTCTGCTCGTCTGCTATCTCTGACTTAGTCTTATATCGAACAACGAAGCCTTAAAGTGTATTAATTACACGTCTTAACCCCCATGTTGTTAACGCTTTTCCACGTACTCCCGCCTACCGCTCTAGTTCGTATAGCAATCTCTTGTGAGGTACTGAATCAAAGGCTTTTTGGCAGTCCAGAAATATGCAGTTTGCCCAACCTTCTCTGTCCTGCCTCATTTTCCTTACTTTTTCATAAAACTCTTGTAGGTTCGTCATGCACGACTTCTCTTTCCTAAAGTTATGTTTATGTTTGTTTACATAACTAATTCTCTCCGGGAGCCGGAGAGAATTAGTTATGATGAGATGCAACTAGATGAGTACAATTAGGTGAGTACATAACCGCCCGCATGCACGTGCACGTGTGTATGTGAGAGTGTTTACGTGCGATTATGTATGCGCGAGCGTGCGTTTGGACGCGCATGTATACGTACGTTTAATTTGCAACCCATTCTTCAGCCCAAGCAATAAGTCAAATATTGACTTATTAAAGCAGACAACTAGCTGACAAGAAGGATCTTTCACACAGTATAATAAAAAATAATTTTTTTCTGAAATGTAAATTAATACTATTATCCATCGAGGGTTTATGTATAGCTAAGTCTAGGTTAGGTTAGGTTAAGTTAGGTTAGGTTAGGTTAGGTTAGGTTAGGTTAGGTTAGGTTAGGTTAGGTAAGTTGTTTTAGAGAGAGTTTATACGACAGACTGAAGGTGAACGAAGCACGTCTCAAGTCATAATCCTCGAGCCTTGGTGGACTAATAGTACCAATACTGACTTATGGCGCGTTTGTTTAGTATAGTCAGTATTTGACTTATAAGTTGTAACTCTCTGGGCCCTTTGTTGTGATGATGGGCTGAGTATTATGAGAACATTTATTGAGAACGTGAATGTGAACACGGAGTGAACGCCTCATGAACACATGTCTGAACGTTCCCTCACCTCATAACTAGTGGTAATGTGGGTGTTGAGTGACTCTATACAGATGTGAGTGACTCTATACAGATGTGAGTGACTCTATATAGATGTGAGTGATTCTATACAGATGTGAGTGACTCTATATAGACTTTTGACCATGTCGTAGCTCAGTCGATTAAGGCAGCGTCTGGGATGCTCTCGGGCGCAGGTTCGAATCCTCGTCACGGCCCTTGTGGATTTGTTCACTGGGGGGCCTCGTAGCCTGGTGGATAGCGCGCGGGACTCGTAATTCTGTGGCGCGGGTTCGATTCCCGCACGAGGCAGAAACAAATGGGCAAAGTTTCTTTCACCCTGAATGCCCCTGTTACCTAGCAGTAAATAGGTACCTGGGAGTTAGTCAGCTGTCACGGGCTGCTTCCTGGGGGTGGAGGCCTGGTCGAGGACCGAGCCGCGGGGACACTAAAGCCCCGAAATCATCTCAAGATAACCTCTCAAGATAACCCTATGCAGAGCTTATGGGCTACCGAATTTATAATACACGTATGCATGTATATATGTTGTTGATATGCTCATGTATATTTATAGGGCGAATGTATGAGCCTCTATGGTTCTGGGAGTTCCTTGATTTTCCTTCAGTTGCGCAGTGATATTTGGCTGAGTCAGTAGTTTGTTTCTCCTCAGGATGCGTAATGATGCCTTAATGAGTCAAGATGAGTCACGGAAGTATTATTACTCGGGTTTGGTAATGTAATCCAGGCTGATTGAGGATGAGACCCGAGTACGTCATTCCCCAAGATGGGTAACAAACGCTAAGAATGCGTCAGCAGTGCGTTATCCCCCCCCCCCCATGATGGGTAACTAACGCCTAGATGAGTCAGTAGCGTGTTATTCATCATGAGGAGTTTCCAGCCGTTCATTTCCGACTATAAAGCTCCGCGCTCGGCTCAATATATCTGGCCGAGGAGGAGGACGCTGCTTCGGTAACTGGCAAAAGTCATAATTGGACGTTAGATTTAAGTCCCGGCAATGAAACCCCGAGGTTTACGCGCGCCCGCGAAATGAATGGCCTTCTTTATATGCCATGATGCTAGGTAATAGTTTTCAAGGCTTTCTTCGACGTCTTACTCTCGTCCGAGGAAATTAGAAATAGTGAACCCCCATAAGGAATGCGTTTTTCTTTCAGGGTTGTATTGTTTTTAGGACGTTTAGTGTGTGTGTGTGTGTGTGTGTGTGTGTGTGTGTGTGTGTGTGTGTGTGTGTGTGTGTGTGTGTGTGTGTGTGTGTGTGTGTGTGTGTGTGTGTGTGTGTGTGTGTGTGTGTGTACGTACTTACCTATTTGTGCCAGCATAACTGAGCCTCTGAACTCTGCCTTTTTCAACCAACGGTTGTAAAAATTTTCGACTCCCGAACAACGTTTCGTCTATAAAGGATACTTCTCATCTCTCTGTTTTCTCTCTCTCTCTCCTCTCTCTCTCTCTCTCTCTCTCTCTCTCTCTCTCTCTCTCTCTCTCTCTCTCTCTCTCTCTCTCTCTCTCTCTCTCTCTCTCTCTCTCTCTCTCTCTCTCTCTCTCCAGCTTCCACCCATCACGCCCGCTTCTTCATATTAGTATTCATCGCCAAAGTATCCTTTTTTCCACTCTGTCAAGTTCACCAGAGTATTTATGTCTCGCGTACATTCTTCTTGTCCCATCTCACGTAATTTTGGGACGAGTCTCCTTGCAGACCTTTGTTCTTTTATAGATTTATTATGTGCTTTTGGAGCTTGGCAGCGCTATGACGTAGCTGCATGCTTCAGGAGTGGTCTCACATAGGTGGTGTATAGTGTTTTGAATGACTCCTTGTTCACATTCCTCAAGACTGTTCTGATGTTTGTCCAATTTATAATAAGACACTTGCTTTGTTCTCATTACACAGTCCTCTGAAGTAGGTCTTGGTGTTATATATCTACTTCCAGTTCTTTTATCAGGGACTTAGATAACTGCACACCCCCACCTACATGAGGCCAGTCCTGGGGTATGAAGCTCCATCGAGGAGCTCTCATCTCAAAAGGCACATTATTAAAGTTGTAAAGAACAGAGGTTTGCAACGCTGCTTGTCCCAGGATTGCGATAGATGGGGTATGAAGAGAAACTGAAAGAACTGGACCTATTTTTCGCTAGAAAAGGAGAGAGAGAGAGAGAGAGAGAGAGAGAGAGAGAGAGAGAGAGAGAGAGAGAGAGAGAGAGAGAGAGAGAGAGAGAGAGAGAGAGAGAGAGAGAGAGTGAGTGAGTGAGTGAGTGAGTGAGTGTGAATAAAGCCAGGGCTGGCATAGAGTTGCCTAACCAACAACGAGTAATGGATGCACTAATGACCTCAATAGTTACCCCCATGTTGCTGGGGCTGACACCCCCCCCCCCACCCACATATTAAACAACACACTGATGGTCCACCCAGGTATCATTTCCTGATGTCCTATCACCGGGAGATGTTTCCTGACCATCGTGATGTTAAAACCTTTCCTCTCATCTTCTACGATCTTCCTTACACGTTCCCTTGACGTCCTCCCCTCCCCTCATACCCCTTCCCTTCTTCTCCCCTTCACATTACTCTCCCCTCTACACCTTTCCCTCTCTCTCCCCTTACACCCCTCCTCCTCCTCTCCCATAACTCTTATCCCTGTAACACCAAGTTATGAGTTTACTGGGTTTATGGACAACACAAAAACTAGCTGACTCTTTCCTTAAGGTCTGACTTTCCAGCATGTGAGATGTGCAGTTCGCCCCTGTGGCTCCGTGTGGCCTAACATCGTCCAGCCCAAAACCCTCAATTTGCAAAACTGGGAGGGAGGGACTAACCTGCAATCCAATTCGCATTATATTTTACAGGTAATCTATCTTAATTTGCACCATGGGTAACGACTACTGTAGGGGGAGAGAGAGAGAGAGAGAGAGAGAGAGAGAGAGAGAGAGAGAGAGAGAGAGAGAGAGAGAGAGAGAGAGAGAGAGAGAGAGAGAGCAGTGAGTCTGGAGAGGTTAAGGGTCTGGAGAAAGTGACATGAGATATGAGAGAAAGATATGACCAGGAGAGAAAGATAAGATCAGATAAGAAAGATAAGGTCAAATAAGAAAGAAAGCTTAAGATCAGATAAAAAACAATGTTAAGATAAGCTTAGATATGAAAGACAGATCAGTTAGTTAAGAAAAATATGATCAGAAAGTATATTAAGGATAAGATCAGGTAAGAAAGATATCTTGAAATGAGAAAGTAAGATATCATCAGATAAAATAGATAAGAATAGATAAGGATGGTAAGATCACCTAAGAGAGAAATTAAGATAAGATCAGGTAAGAAAGTAAGATCAGATAAGTAACTAAGTATAGCAGAAAGCGCTAAACTAGCATGACAATATTGCTGAGAAGGTCTACCTTGACAAGTTATTAGGGGGGGGGGAACTAAGGCAATTCCAGGTAGGGTTTGTGACCGCATTAACATCCGTCTAGCCTCAATGAGCGCTTGAAGCTTTTGCGTTACCCCGAAAGATAACCGATTTGGAGGTTATCGTTACTGTAAGTAGTTACGAGCACCAGCTGAACGAGAGAGAGCGAAACGAGTTACTCCTCTCACGGAAACATGCAAGCTGTTGTAATAGTCTAATGAATCGTAACTAGTTAGTGTTGTGAATCTTAATAGCTTCATGGCCTTGAGTGAGAGTTATTCCTCATCCAAGTTTGATGTTGGTTACAACCTGATGTAAAGCGTCGTCCGTAGTGTAAACCAAGGTCGTGTGAGAGAGAGGAGACATGTTTTGGGATGCACAGAAATCCCAATAGCATGATGCATCAAATGAGCAAATCCACAAGGGCCGAGAAGAGGAGTCGAACCTACGGATGCTCTCGGACGCCGGTTCGAATCCTCGTCACGGCCCTTGTGGCTTTGTTCAGGTTTTTGGAGTTTTTGTGTGTCGTTGAGGGACACTTTAGGTGGACGGGAAGAGGGCAACGACGTGGGAATTTCCTAGGGAGGAAAGAGTTGGATGATGTCATTATTGACCAATGAGGGAGCTGGCAAGGTTGTGACGTATCCCTGGCAGAGGCTCTGTGATTGGTGAAGCCGTCACTTGCGAGTGTGTAGTCCGAGAGGTCACACACACACACTACTCGTCACTACGTCGAGTTAACGGTACACTTCGATGTGTCTTGGTGCAGGAACTACAGTGAACTGTGACGGAGACGAATTTTAACAGGTAGGAGAGGGTGACTGAGGTGTCAGCCTCGATTCTTTTGAGACTGGAGCGACGTTCAGAGGCTAGTTAATGAGGTGGATTAAAGCTAGCCATCGCAGCCCACCATTGTTATTGGAGACCCTGTGCTTCCGGGAAGCGAGAAGAAACCAAGTTTACTGAGCCAAAACTTGAAGAATCGGTCGGCGACGACCCTGGAGTGGCGCCGACTGATGCTGGAAGGATCTGGAAGGTCTGTGAATCCACAGTGGTAAACCTACAAGAGGTTTTGTTTGTCCCAGGCGAGAACAGTGTGGACAGGTGAGTCAAGGATGGTGTCTGTGTCTCACCTCCACACGCACGTCAGGAAGAGAAATTTCGACAGTGGCAGTCGAGAGAAGATTTGTGGACGACCAGGAGGTTAGGTAGACGCAAGGCGCCATCTTGATTTCTAGAGGCCAGGGTCGTCTGCAGTTGGTGTGTCGTAAGCTAAGAGGAGCTGGATATACCTGACGACCAGTCACTTGGTGGTGCTACTACCGACCTGTAAAGAATAATTCGTCAGAGAGAAGATCCACTCCGAGTAGAGGAGGATTGATCCACATTTGTGTTCCACCAAGGATCATTTGTCATCTTTATTTGGTTGTGTGGGAGAGCTCATTGTAATTGTATACGTGACGCAATGAATGGATTTGAGAAGGGTTGTTTTCATTTATCAATATATGTGTTTTGATAAGTGATTACGATGATCCGTATTTTGCAAGACTAATCGAGATAAGAAGAGCAGCCTAGTGTAGGGCATAATTTCTCATAAGGAGAAACTAAGGTGGAACAGCACATTTTGGGAGAGACTCAATTTAGAGTTGTTGGTTGATGCAAATGATGTGAAGGACACTTTAATGAAGAGTTAATATTACTGATATTATACCATGCTTTTGGATGCTTGTGTTTATTTATTGAGATATGCATAATCATGTATGCACATCTCTTCTCTCTGCTCTGAGAAGCATGGAGAAATGGATTATTTTATAGCGTGGGAGAGGCACAAGAAGTAGAATATTAGGGGGGTAAGTAGCCTACACCCACAGATATTTGCCGACTGAAGCAGAGTTGGTCCAATTGGCGACCTTGTTTATGAAGCACCTTTGTGGCCGATGAGCGCGGGAATTCATGTACCCCGATAGCAGTGATTGAACTGAAAGTGAAATAAGTGTATTGAGGTATAAATACACACAAAGGGATGAGGTAGCTCAAGCTGTTCTCACCTTCCGATCAGTACAACGTGTTCATACATATATAGACACATCTCAAACAATAAGCATATTACCAAACATTCTGAGGGATACAAGGATAGCAGTGATTGCAGGTGACCAGGCTGCTTCCAGTGTGATGCTCGCTATCTCTGGCGAGATGAATCTGTCACTAGGATGCCCAGCTTCTCTCCTCACACGGAGGTTAGTCTTGGTGAGTGACCCTCTCAGTCCTTGCGACTGGGTTCCGCTTTGATGACAGTTACACCAAGAAAGGAGAATGCATGTGCAGGCGATGAGTCACAATAACCTGGCTAAAGTATGTTGACCAGACCACACACTAGAAAGTGAAGGGACGACGACGTTTCGGTCCGTCCTGGACCATTCTCAACGATTGTCAATCATCGACAATCAACAATCAATCATCAAGTCGAATGACAATCGACTTGAGAATGGTCCAGGACGGACCGATACGTCGTCGTCCCTTCACTTTCTAGTGTGTGGTCTGGTCATCGAGAAGGCATATCACAAGGGTTAGTAAAATTGAGGGATGGTGGATGGTGATAATGGTGTCAGTATAGTGATGGGGATAGTGTTGGTGTCATCACCAGGACTGTCTGAGTCCCAAAAGCGATAGCGTAGCGACACTTTACGCTATATAATATAAATATATACAACAAGGAAATGTATCGCCATTAAAAAAAAATCAACATTACGATAAAAAGAAGTGCCAACTCATGACACCTTTTGTCAGCATGTTCGCATGTGTGCTGTTGTTGTTGACACCACACATGCAACACCTGTGCCCTCGTCCTCTCTAGCAGCAGCATCAGCAGCAGCAGCTGGTTGCAGCATCCACCACTACACCTGTGTCCTCTCTCATCTGTTACGTGCAGCTGGTGACGCTATATTCTCATCACTGGTCCTTGTTATCCTCATCTGATATCCTCCTTTCTCTCTCTTCGGTGTTATCTTCTGCATCGTTTGATATGCCCATTCTCGTCTAACTTTATCATCCTCGTTATCTAGCATTATAATCCTCGTCATCTAGCATTATCATCCTCGTCATCTAGTATCATCATCCTCGTCATCTAGCACCATCATCCTCGTCATCTAGCATCATCATCCTCGTCATCTAGCATCATCATCCTCGTCATCTAGCATCATCATCCTCGTCATCTAATATCATCCTCGTCATCTAACATCGTCATCCTCGTCATCTAATATCATCCTCGTCATCTAACATCGTCATCCTCGTCATCTAGCATCATCACCCTCGTCATCTAGCATCATCATCCTCGTCATCTAGCATCATCATCCTCGTCATCTAATATCATCCTCGTCATCCTCGTCATCTAGCATCATCATCCTCGTCATCTAGCATCATCAAGCATCATCATCCTCGTCATCTAATATCATCCTCGTCATCTAGCATCATCATCCTCGTCATCTAGCATCATCATCCTCGTCATCTAACATCATCATCCTCGTCATCTAGCATCATCATCCTCGTCATCTAATATCATCCTCGTCATCTAGCATCATCATCCTCGTCATCTAATATCATCCTCGTCATCTAGCATCATCATCCTCGTCATCTAATATCATCCTCGTCATCTAGCATCATCATCCTCGTCATCTAATATCATCTTCGTCATCTAGCATCATCATCCTCGTCATTTAGCATCATCATCCTCGTCATCTAGCATCATCATCCTCGTCATCTAGCATCATCATCCTCGTCATCTAGCACCATCATCCTCGTCATCTAGCATCATCATCCTCGTCATCTAGCATCATCACCCTCGTCATCTAACATCATCATCCTCGTCATCTAGCATCATCATCCTCGTCATCTAGCATCATCATCCTCGTCATCTAGCATCATCATCCTCGTCATCTAGCATCATCATCCTCGTCATCTAGCATCATCATCCTCGTCATCTAGCATCATCATCCTCGTCATCTAGCATCATCATCCTCGTCATCTAGCATCATCATCCTCGTCATCTAGCATCATCATCCTCGTCATCTAGCATCATCATCCTCGTCATCTAACATCATCATCCTCGTCATCTAGCATCATCATCCTCGTCATCTAATATCATCCTCGTCATCTAGCATCATCATCCTCGTCATCTAATATCATCCTCGTCATCTAGCATCATCATCCTCGTCATCTAATATCATCTTCGTCATCTAGCATCATCCTCGTCATCTAGCATCATCATCCTCGTCATCTAGCATCATCATCCTCGTCATCTAGCATCATCATCCTCGTCATCTAGCACCATCATCCTCGTCATCTAGCATCATCATCCTCGTCATCTAGCATCATCACCCTCGTCATCTAGCATCATCATCCTCGTCATCTAGCATCATCATCCTCGTCATCTAGCATCATCATCCTCGTCATCTAGCATCATCACCCTCGTCATCTAGCATCATCACCCTCGTCATCTAGCATCATCACCCTCGTCATCTAGCATCATCATCCTCGTCATCTAGCATCATCACCCTCGTCATCTAGCATCATCATCCTCGTCATCTAGCATCATCATCCTCGTCATCTAGCATCATCACCCTCGTCATCTAGCATCATCATCCTCGTCATCTAGCATCATCACCCTCGTCATCTAGCATCATCACCCTCGTCATCTAGCATCATCATCCTCGTCATCTAGCATCATCATCCTCGTCATCTAGCATCATCACCCTCGTCATCTAGCATCATCATCCTCGTCATCTAGCATCATCACCCTCGTCATCTAGCATCATCATCCTCGTCATCCATAAAAATGAAAACCGTCTGAAGTTGGAAAGCGACGCATACGTTCCTCTCACAATATTCTTCATGTGATTCCTCTGGCGACAGCTTACTCTCCATAAGGTGCTACTTAGTCCTTCCCGGTTTGGTGCCTTCTTTTGATAATTACTTACTATCCATAACCACCCTTATGTCTCGTTCTTTATTAGAGCTCTTTAATGCCTTTCCTACATAATTTTTTAAGTTGTGTGTGGTCTACTTTTTCCGATTCCACATTCCATAACATGGCATTTATTCACATTGAATTCCATGTGCCACATGTCGCTCCAAGCACTTATTTTATCTAGAACAATTTGAAGGGCATTACAATCGTCTGCGTCTCCTATCTTCTCCAGTATCTTAGCTTCACCCGCAAACTATGTTCATATAATTCTGTATTCCTTCTGATAGATTGCTTATGTAGAAGATAAACATTACTGGTGCAAGAACTGAGCCCTGTGGTACTCCGCTAGTAACACTCCTCCAGTCAGATACATTGTCTCTGATTACCGCCCTCATCTACCTGTCAGTTAGAAAAAATTTCATCCATGTCAGAAGTCTCCCTGTCACCCCTCCAGCATGTTCAAGTTTCCAGAACCGCTTCTTGTGTGGGACTCTTTCAAAAACCTTTTTTTAGGTCCAGATAGATACGGTCTATCCAACCATATCTTTCCTGTAGAATCTGTGTTTCTATCATAAAAAAGTAAGTTGACTTAGAACAGGATCTTCCTGTTCGAAAATCATACTGTCTGTCCGATATTATCCGTGGAAACACAAACCGTAACTGTCTCTATTTTCGCTTGTTACAACCTGTAATAAAGTTGTTACATCTTGGCTTAACGTGTTTATGACGTATTAGAACGTTGTTACAACTTGCTTTATTGGTTGTTATAACTGGTTAGGAGGTGTTAAAACGTGTTCGAACGTTGTACTAACGTCGTAGTTTCGGTCTGTGTTTGGCGGGATGTCATTACGTTCTACCCATTTGGTTTTAACTGTTTTTTCTAGTGTGTTGACGACCACGCTTGTTAATGACACGGGTCTGTAATTTAGAGGGGTCTTTTCTGCTACAATTTTTATAGACTGAAACTATGTTTGCCTTTTTCAACATATCTGCTAAGTTTCCAGGATGTTTAGAATACCAGTTGAAGTGGAATGCTCAGCTCATTTGCATATTCTCTCAGCACCCAAGGTAAAACTTCATTTGGTCCAACTGCTTTATTTTTTCCTATCACCTTGAGTAATTTTTCCACTTCGCCTTGAGACCTCTAAGTACTCTATGCTGTTCTCTGAAACTGACATTGTGTCTGGTTCTCTGAGAACCTCAGTTTACACAAAAACACTTTTGAACTGTTAATTAAGTGTTTTTTATTTTTTATTTTCTGGAAAAACTGGACTTTTATTTTCTGTGATTTTTACCCCATTCTCAATCTCTGGATTTTATCCTATACATGCAGCTTGCTTTTAATAAATTTATAGAAAATGCCTGAATTTACTGGACTGTATCATATCTACATTTGAAACTGTGTATGGAGTCAGCCTCCACCACATCACTGATTAATGCATTCCATTTACTAACTACTCTGACACTGGAAAAGTTCTTTCTAACTTCTCTGTGGCTCATCTGGGTACTAAATTTCCACCTGTGTCTCCTTGTTCGTGTTCCACCCGTGCTGAAGAGTTTGTCTTTGTCCACCCTGTCAATTACTCTGAGAATTTCATAGGTGGTTATCATGTCTTACCTTACTCTTCTGTTTTCCAGGGACGTGAGGTTCAGCTACTTTAGCCTTTCCTCGTAGCTCATACCTCTCAGTTCCGGGACGAGCCTGGCAGCATACCGTTGAATCTTCTCTAACTTTATCTTGTGTTTAACTAGGTATGGACTCCTAGTTGGAGCTGCATATTCCAGGAATTGGTCTGACATAAGTGGTATACAGGGTCCTGAACGATTCCTTACATAAGTTTCTAAAGGCATATGCTTAGCATAGTCTAGCATATGCCGCTGAGGATATCCTTTTGATGTGGGCCTCTGGGGACAGGTTCGGTGTGATATCAACCCCCAAATCTTTCTCTCTATCTGACTTTTCTAGGATTTCACCTCAGGATGGTACCTTGGGTTCAACCTTCTGCTCCCTTCGCCTAATTTCATTACTTTGCACGTTCCTGAGTTGAACTTTAGTAGCCATTTTCTAGACCATTCCTCCAGCCTGTCCAGGTCGTCCTGTAGTCTCTGTCTATCTTGATTCTTCTCATAATTTTTGCATCATCAGCAAACATTGAGAAGATGTGTGTGTATATACGCGTGCACGTGTGTGTGTGTGTATCAAAGACTGAGGGGAGAAAGAAAGACTCATTTCGTCGGTCTCAAAGACTGAGACCGACATATCGCCACCATGATGCCCGCACCAGCGCCCGACACCTACGGACGCCAGAGATCAACAAGGAGAGCGTGGCCCGGATGCTGCATCACCGCCCGCCCATAAATCTTGCCCCACCCAGCATCCTTGACACGCGGACACACCAACGTCCAGGAGCAGGAGGACCGGACCAGACGCTCCGGGGCACACCGTGCTACGCTCCCAGCTGCCGTACCGTCGACACTCGCGAGGTTGGGTGTGGAGAAATGACTCTTAAATGAGAATCGTTGGTGAGGGTGTAGTGCACTTTGGGGTGTAATTTACCCGTTAATAATATTTCCTTGAGAAAACGGCCAATCACCTTTGCTTCTTTATACAAGGATAAATGCCATCAGGTATTGGTGATGTTAACTACTCAACGGGGGTAGCTGAGAGATGTGTTCATGTTTCCCTAGTGAGGCGAAACACCAGAGAGAGAGAGAGAGAGAGAGAGAGAGAGAGAGAGAGAGAGAGAGAGAGAGAGAGAGAGAGAGAGAGAGAGAGAGAGAGAGAGAGAGAGAGAGAGAGAAAGAGAGAGAGAGAGAGAGACAGACAGACAGACAGAGAGACAGACAGAGAGACAGAGAGAGAGAGAGAGAGAGAGAGAGAGAGAGAGAGAGAGAGAGAGAGAGAGAGAGAGAGAGAGAGAGAGAGAGAGAGAGAGAAAGAGAGAGAGAGAGAGAGAGAGAGACAGACAGACAGACAAACAGAGAGACAGACAGACAGACAGACAGACAGACAGACAGACAGACAGACAGACAGACAGACAGACAGACAGACAGACAGAGACAGAGAGAGAAAGGTGAGGGATGATAGACAGAGAGAACATGACCTTCGGTGTAAAATCAAAGAAAATGAGGAAGAAGAGCGATTGCACATGTAGGATGGTGAGTACTGAACACTGTGTCTGCAGCTTGACCTTCCCGATCACCAGATGACAATTTGCAGAACTAGTATAAAACTAACATTTTCAATCCGTCCGGTCTTTGGTCAAAGCTCGCGCAGCTCAGCTCACGAACGAGACTCGTACAACTTACGACTTTCTCTAATCTTACTTTGTGTCTTTCCAGGTGGGGATTTCACCGTGGGATTATATCCAAGTGCTCTATCTTGAGGTGATTTCTGGGCTTTTTAGTGTCCCCGCGGCCCGGTCCTCGACCAGGCCTCCACCCCCCAGGAAGCAGCCCGTGACAGCTGACTAACACCCAGGTACCTATTTTACTGCTAGGGTGCTGGTCATAGGTAGTGTACAGTATCCTAAAACCTACACGAATATGCGTTCGATTTGTGTGCGTCACTCGTGTTATCGTGTTCGTGTGTGCCTGCATTAACAAGCATTGCATGTGTCTACTCCGTGATATCTTCTCACGCTATCCCTCTTCTCATGCTCAAGCTTTCAGTCTGCCATCATCGGTTATCTGCGTTCTAGTCTCCTCATATTCGTCCCAAAATCTTATCTTGGCTTATCTTGAAGTAATGTCAAGCAGGGGAGCCGGTCGGCCGAGCGGACAGCACGCTGGACTTGTGATCCTGTGGTCCTGGGTTCGATCCCAGGCGCCGGCGAGAAACAATGGGCAGAGTTTCTTTCACCCTATACCCCTGTTACCTAGCAGTCAAATAGGTACCTGGGTGTTAGTCAGCTGTCACGGGCTGCTTCTTGGGGGTGGAGGCCTGGTCGAGTACCGGGCCGCGGGGACACTAAAGCCCCGAAATCATCTCAAGATAACCTCAAGATAGCTAACTCTCTCTCTCTCTCTCTAGCGTGTCCAGGGGCTTCAGGGGGGCATCTTGTAACCGTTCTGTCTCAGCAGAGGATCCAAAGGATACCTGATCAACCAGACTGTGACTCATACGTCAGGCTGCGAGCAGCCGCGTCTAACAGCCTGGTTGATCAGTCCAGCAACCAGGAGGCCTGGTCGACGACCGGGCCGCGGGGACACTAAGCCCCGGAAGCACCTCAAGGTAGCCTCAAGGTAGGTAGCAGTTTGGCGACGGCAGCCAACAGTGACAAGGAGAATACTATTCCGTCAGTTTTGTCATCGACAATTAAGAAACAGTAGGGATCCTTGTACTGATTGATGGGGCTTGTTACCTCTCTATTGTAATCACTCCACTCTCACAATTACGCTTTGGTTTCCTTTTGTAATGGATTGACCCTCATTCTATTCTGAACTGTAAACAATGGATGCAGTCTTGAGAAATTTATACTGACGAAAGACGTATGTATATATAGTGGTTTGTAAACAGGGCTGTTTATTTACGGAACTAATTACCTGGCAACAGTGATGATGGGAGGTGATGGTATGGTGCCAGTGCCACAGGAATAGCGACTTTTCAGTTAAGGTGGTGACACTATTGACCATGAGGGAGGGTGTGATGGTGACAGTATTGAGCATAATGGTGTGATGGTGACAGTATTGACCATGAGGAAGAGTGTGATGATGTAAACCAGACTGATAATGACACTCAGTGAGGCCCAAGATGGTAGGGAAGGTGATCAAGAAGAAAGTGAGGCCAGTTACGGTGATGGTGACACGGTAGTGATAATGAGGGTACGAACAATCTCACCAGCGTTGATCAAGGGACCTGGTGACAACTGAGATGGTGACGACAAAAATGCAGTAATGATTACTCTCGATTACTTACCAAAACAGGACAAAAAAATTAGTGAAAACATCAATTTGTTTTCGTCTAGCTAATAGATTTATGCAATACTTCACAAATATAGAAGAAAAAGCATATGTTATAAGCAACTTTAAATGACTTTCTGTAGAGTGTCATTCCCAAAATTACCGACGATTGAAAAGGCGCGAGAAATGTTTATATCGTGGCCAAGGAATCTGAGTTATGGGGCAGTTGATAACAGCCAGAGCAGACACATGCAAACATGGGTGAAATGTTGAAATGTTGAAATCTTTACCTATATCTTCTTCCTCCTCCTCCTCCTTTCTATTGAGAGTTACCAATCTGTCCGTTCCAGCCCTTGTCTCTCGCTGCTGGTGTATTGCACCATCAGATATCGCCAGAGGAAGGAGCAACAAGTCAAAGACCTTGCAATAATGTTTAGAAGACCTATCTTTCGGAGATCACGATAAATCAGAGCTTGCAACAAGCAGGGAAAATAATAGGGTAGATAATTAGAACCTTGAGAACAAGGGACGCCGCCCCAACACCGGGGCTCTTCAAAGCACTGGTGCTGTCTCTTATGGGATAGTGTCCACTCCTCTCCTTCCCTTTCAAGTCGAGTGAGACAGCAGAACTGGAAAGGCTGCAGTAAACATTAGCTGCTCACAAAAGACTCGGAGAAGCATTTTGAAATCTGCTGGGACCGGCTTAGTACAGTTACACTGTTCTCCTGGGAATGAAGATGAGATATATATGCCCGAAATGCCCGAAACGCTTTGCGTAATAGTGGCTTTAGGCATTGTATGCACTAGCCCTATCTATAATCCATCACTCTTTGTAAAATTTCTTGTATGTATGTACCTTACCTAAATAAACATTTGATTTGATTTTGATATATGTATCGCAATGTACACATGGAACCCGCTGAAAGGTTCTGAACCCTCACAATGAATGTGCAGAATACTGGTATGAGAGAAATGGTTTGAGGTGTGAAATTAACCCAATGAGACGTCAAGGTGCCTTAAGCTCAGGCATAGTACAAAGTGTAGGCGATGAGTCACAATGGCTAAAGTATGTTGATAAGACTATACACTAGAAGGTGAAGGGACGACGACGTTTCGGTCCGTCCTGGACCATTCTCAAGTCGATTGTGTCTTGAGTCAAGTCTTACGTCTCGCAATCGACTTGAGAATGGTCCAGGACGGACCGAAACGTCGTCGTCCCTTCACCTTCTAGTGTGTGGTCTGGTCAGCATAGTACAAAATGTAACCTTCACAGAGCCAAGACTCCTGTCAACAAATACGAGAACAGTGACAGGCTCTAGGAGCTCTAGGAGCTCTAGGAGCTCTAGGAGACTCGAACGGCGGTATTTTATTTAACAGTGGCAGCCTTCAAGCGAGAAACTGGGCCAGTTTCTACTTTAGTTAAGGGATCAGCCTGGCTGTGATGGGCCAGTTTCTACTTGAGTTAAGGGATCAGTCCTGGCTGTGATGGCTACGATGTCAAACACCCTCACAGACCAGACTCGTCAAGGAAGGCTGGCCACACACCACGCAGCTGGCGTACTGCAACGCTCGACATATTGAACAGATAAGACAAGATATTCACAAAGTTACTCCCTCTTGACTTACCATATATATAAAATAAGAACATCGGGGAATTTATATAACCTCAGGAGACTCCTTCAAAAGACTTACAGCCTTGGTAATATTTTACCCCCTTAGAGATAATTTATCCCAAAGGGATAATTTAAACATTAAGGATAATATATCCCAAGGGGATAATTTATCCCATGAGGATAATTTACCCCAATGAGATAATTTACTTCATGGGGGATAATTTACCCCCGATGGGGATAAATTACAATTTATGTTTGTATCTGTGTCTGTGTATGTATGTGTACTCACCTAGTTGTACTTGCGGGGTTTTCATATCTGCATTTGAAACTGTGTATTGAGTCTACCTCCTCCACATCACGAAAATCTCCCTGATCTAACAAATTCACAAAGACCTGATAGTTGTAGCATTAAACATTATGATAAATATCGCGAGGAAACATTTATATATGGAATTAACAGGGTAAGAACTCGGCAATGTTATAGTGGCCAGAATACGTCTGGAATATAGACGTATCTGGCAGCTTTCTCAAAACTCAAATGTCGAATACACAATGTGTCAACTTTGAGAAGGTGTCGAGTACACAATGTGTCAACTTCGTGAAAGAGAAAACATTCACTCTCTTGAACATTATATTGTAGAATGTCCCATACTGACTGACTTTCGCCCTCCTGGGCTGAGGTATGCTAAACTCTGTAACTACTATATGAGTACTGGAACACTTGATGATATATTGGACTAGTACCCAAGATAGACCATGTAATGCATCAGTTTTACAATGTTTGTGATGTAACTATAACCTGTACTAGTAAAATTACCCTAATCACCTTCAGTGGTTAGGTGCTTAATAACTCACTAGTTTATATAGCAGCTACCTTACCCTGTCAAAGTAGGAGAGGCATAAATATATGTGTATGTGTGTGTATGCACGTGTATATGTATGTATACGTGTATGTATATGTGTATATATGTCTCTATATGTATGTTTGTGTGGTATACAAAGTTATAAATGATTCCTTACACAAGGTTTTGAAGGCAATTCTGATGTTAGCCAAGCTAACATGTACGCTGATGATATCCTCTTGATGTGGGCTTCAGGGGACTGGTCTTCCATGACATCAACCCCCAGGTGTTTCTCATTCATTCCCTGACTCTTGAAGGATATCAAATCCCAAATGGTTCCTTGTATCTGACCTTCTGCTCCCTACACCTATCTTCATGACTTTACATTTGCTCGGGTTAAACTCAAATTGCCATTTGTTGGACCATTCCTTAAGCTTGCCCAGATCTTCTAGGAGCCTCATGTTGTCCTCTTCTGTCCTATATAGTCCTAATGGCTTGGTGCTTTCTCCTGATAGTTCCGTTCCTCTGTCTTAATCCTTCTCATAATTTTAGCATCGTCAGCAAACATTGAGAGGAATGAGTCTATACCTTCTGGAAGATCATGCACCTATATCAGAAACAGGATACGTCCGAGTACAGAGCCCTGTGGGACTCCACTGGTGACATCATGCCAGTCTGAGGTCTCACCCCTCACTGTAACTCTCTGCTTCCTATTGCGTAGGTACTCTCTGATCCACTGGAGCACCTTACCAGCTACACCTGCCTGTCTCTCCAGCTTATGTACCAGCCTCTTATGCGGTACTGGTTCAAAGGCATCTCGACAGTCCAAGAAAATGCAGTCTGCCCACCCTTCTCTTTCTTGCTCAATCTTTATCATCTGGTCGAAGAATTCTATTAAACGCGTGAGGCAAGATGTGCAATCCCTAAGCCCATGTTGGTTGTCACGAAGTCCCTTCTCTCCAGGTGTGCCAATGGGTGTTTTCTCGCAATCTTCTCCATCACCTTGCATGGTACACTAGTCAAGGACACTGGCCTGTAGTTCAGTGCCTCTTGTCTGTCACCCTTTTTGTATACTGGGACCACATTAGCCGCCTTCCATATTTCTGGTAGATCTCCAGCGACTTATTATGGCGACTTTCACTGTAGAGAGTGGCAAGCAAAGTGCTTCTGCACACTCTTTCCGTACCCATGGTGAGATTTCGTCCCGTCCAACAGTTGACACGACAACATGACACTTGACACAACATGACACTTGACACAACATGACACTTGGCACGACAACATAACAGCTGCCCATTAACAACCTCCCCCCCCCCTCCCCACAGAACAAGCATGGCATGATAAGATACACAGGTCAGTAATAAAGCATTGACGCTAAATGCCAGAGAGCTAGTGAGCGCTTCTGGAATGGAGGGAAGGGAATGTAGTGGTGGATGGTGGGGGGGGGGGATAGTGGAGGAAGGAGCGACAAAAGAATAACGGAGGGAGGGAGAGAGAGAGGGGCAATAAGCAAAATATTCGTAAAAAAAAAGGCATTGTAGTGTTGACCTTTTCTATCCGTTGGCCCTTGATTAGGTGGGTTGCTTGGGTTTGTACGTTTCTGGTTAGGCAAAACAGCTTCATTTTTAACGGAGAGTCGAATGGAGAGAACAGACTGATTAAATACTAATATGAGTGCGTTTAATGTACATGTCAATGTATGTATTAAACCCCTCATTTTTTTCAAGCAAATTTCGAGTTGGCATTTAAATAGTTATATACAACATTGTGCAAGACATTGGTGCTAAGAGGGAAATGACCTCAATTTGTGGAACTGCCACTTAGATGGCGATTCGAGGTATCGAACCTGGAGACGTGCACTTGGAGATAACTTGGCATGTTCTCATTACGACTGTATGATCCAGAGGTCGTCTTTCTCGCAGGTCGTGAGGTGGTGCAGAGATGAGAGTCATGGTGCCTTGTATACCGTTGATGTGCCCCCGTATTCTGACGCTCAAAGTCTCTCACCTCTCACCCCTCACACTTCAGAAGAGTCACGTGTGTTCCTCACACGGAACACCACACGTCTCAGACGGTACAAGGAACACCTTACGTGGAACACTTCTGCCACAGTGCTGGGAGTTGTGCATATTGTTTTATTTGAGTGATCAGTGATGATGATTACGCAGTGGTAGATCCCATGGTAACTTTAGCCTTTCTAGGGCCCACGTCTGAAGTCCCACCACTGAGGCCCACACGTCTGAAGTCCCACCACTGAAGCCCACACGTCTGAAGTCCCACCACTGAGGCCACACACGTCTGAAGTCCCACCACCTGAAGCCCACACGTCTGAAGTCCCACCACTGAGGCCCACACGTCTGAAGTCCCACCACTGAAGTCCCACACGTCTGAAGTCCCACCACCTGAGGCCCACACGTCTGAAGTCCCACCACTGAAGTCCCACACGTCTGAAGTCCCTCCACTTAATGTATAAAGCTGTGGGTCTAATATTTTCCGTCATGTTAACATAATTTTTCTATATAATTGACGCATTCGTTTTCTTTGAAGGAGAACAACATATAATTACGTGCACTGAAATAGATATTTAGTGACAAGCATTTGCTTTTCCTTTGACGCTTCGATCTTAAATGATCATTATTTTCGCTGTTAACATATTAAGTGTATGCTGGTGACCACCTGTTATGTGATTCTTACTTTAGAACAAGATTTTTCAACTTACCCACCAAACACACACCGAAACTACGACGTTGGTACAACGTTCGAACAAGTTTTAACACCTCCTAACCAGTTATAACAACCAATATAGCAAGTTGTAACAACGTTCTAATACGTCATAAACACGTTAAGCCAAGATGTAACAACTTTATTACAAGTTGTAACAAGCGGAAAATAGAGACAGTTTCGGTTTGTGTTTCCAGGGTATATGTAGACAACATTAGTCCAAGTTACGCCAGCTACAACGTCCTTATTCTTAATTTAAATATACTTTGAATTTAAAATAATTTTTAATTATTTTCTTAAATATAATTTACTCGCTTATGTCGGCGCTTATTTATAGTCAACTCCGTCCTCATACTAGGCTGGTTAAAGCCGCGGCCGTCCTCCCCAGACGCGTTCATCGATTTTAATATACTGTGTATTAAAAATTGGTTTGTGATATGTAAATTAATATTATTATACATCGAAATTCTATGTATAGTTAGGCGTAGGTTAGGTGTTTAGGTTCTGTTGGCGGTTATTTGTTTTTGAAGTACGCGGGTGAAGCCAACCCGTCCTCGACTCAAGTCCATTGCAATCAGCGGTCGACCCCACAGATGCATTCATAAATTTTAACATGCTGTTCATTCAAGACGGGAACTTTCTCAAATATAAATTAATTTTATAATATATTAGCATATTGTGCATATATAGGCATAAGTTAGGTCAGGTGTTTAGGTTCTGCTGGTAATTATTTGTATTTGTAGTACGTGGGTGAAGCATTTAGCGTTGTGATTCGAACAAAATTCGTCAGTGAAGCACTTGTTCCGAAAGTGTTCGGACGAAATCAGTTGTGAGTCGCGTGTAAACCGTTTTTCAGTTCATAAACAGAGGGTTTGGCGGGTGGATGGAATCACTTTTGGCCTTTGGAGGCAGCCCGTCCTCCAAACAAAGATCCAAAAGTGATTCCATGCACCCGCCAAACCCCAGTGTTTATGAATGAAAAGCGGTTTACACACGACTCACAACTGCTGACGTTCGAACATATCCGGAACAAGTGCTTCACTGACAAATTTTGTTCGAACCATCACGCTATAAATGCTTCACCCACGTACTATAAATACAAATAATCGCCAACAGAACCTAAACACCTAACCTAACCTATCCTATGCCTATATATACACAATATGCTAATATATTATAATATTAATTTATACTTGCGAAAATTCCCGTTTTGAATGAACAGCATGTTAAAATTTATGAATGCGTCTGTGGGGTCGACCGCTGAATGTAATGGACTTGAGTCGAGGACGGGTTGTTGGAGGACGGGCTGCGAACCGTGCTTCACTGACTATCTTTGTTCGCAAGATAGTCTGACTATCTTTGTTCGTATCTTATCGCAATTCTATACATGCTTCACCCACGTGCTTCAAATACAAATCATCGCCAACATAACCTAAACACCTAACCTAACCTATGCCTAACCGTATATATAGAACTTTAATGAAAAACAATATTAATTTTTATATGAGAACAAACCTATCGTTAATACTCAAGTACTTTAAAATTGATGAATGTATCTTCGAGTTCGGGGCGCTGCTTTAATGAGCCCGGCCTGAAGACGGGTTGAGAGGTTTGTTTAAAGATTAGCGATGACATAGAAGCGCGCCCATACATTTCTCCAGTCCGTCCTCATAAACAAAGGCCAGAGTACATTCCATGCACCCGCCAAACCCCCTGTACTTGAATGAAAGACGGTTAACGCTGACTCACAACTGATGACGTCCGAACACTTCAACAACAATTGCTAAGCTGACGAATTTTGTTCGAACCACAACGCTGTAAATGCTTCACCCACGTACTACAAATACAAATAATCGCCAACAGAACCTAAACACCTAACCTAACCAATGCCTAAATATGCGCAGTATGCTAATATATAACAATATTAATTTATATTTGAGAAAATTCCAGTTTTGAATGATAAGCAAGTTAAAATTTAGAAATGCGTCTTTGGGATCGACCGCTGGATGGAATGGACTTGGTCTGAGGACGAGTTACATTTCTCAGGTCCTAGGGCCAGATTCACGAAAGCACTTACGCAAGCACTTACGAACGTGTACATCTTTCCTCTATCTTTAACGGCATTGGTTACATTTATTAAACAGTTTACAAGCATGAAAACTTGCCAATCAACCGTTGTTATTGTTATAAACAGCCTCCTGGTGCTTCGGAGCTCATTAACTGTTTAATAATTGGAAACAAAACCGCCAAAGATTGAGAAAAGATGGACAGGTTCATAAGTGCTTGCGTAACTGCTTTCGTGAATCTGGCCCCTAGCCCCTCCACCATTGTTTAAGTGGCGGCGTGTGGTGTGTGTGTGTGTGATGGAGGCGGTCTGGAGTCATTACCAACATGTAATACTAACCCTCGATGACATTAGTGAATTGATAATTGTGATTTTTGTAGTGCTTTCAATATCAGTTTGCGGCGCTGAATACAAAGGGAACGTGCGACTGAAAGTGGATTGACAGGAAAGAGAAATGTTGGCCAGCCTGACGTAAGGGCGGATGTGGAGCGCCAAGCGGGTGAGTGTTATAGCTCCTTGTTGCCCCATTGCCCGTGTTTTGAATCTTTCACAAATATTTGAAACTATAAAAATTACCGTATTACGCGTGTTATTATGGGGGGCATGTTGGGCTTTAGACCAAATTAGACAGCTTCAAACAGTAGTTCAGCATATATAACAAATATTTGACAGGCTTTGTGGAGGAGGTTTGCCTGAGACTCGAGGGGGGGGGGACTTGACTGAAGTATAAGTGGGGGTGGGGCTTGACTGAAGAATAAGTGGGGGTAGGGGAGGGCTTGACTGATGTATAGGTGGGGGTGGGGCTTGACTGAAGTATAAGGGGGTGGAGGTGGCAAGATAGGTTAAGGGGTCTTAGACCTACACTAATTCTGTTAATCATAGAAAAGAAGCAGAGGGGATATGATCATAACATACTAAATATTGAGGAGAATAGACAAGTACAACCTCTTAAAGTTTAGTGAAAGCTGAAGAAAACGACAGACGTGCAAGATGGAGACGGGAACGAGCCGAAGAAATGTAAGGAAATACTTGTACCTTGTACGGGTGGTACCTGGTTGATGGGGGTTCTGGTTGATACCTGGTTGATGGGGTTCTGGGAGTTCTTCTACACCCCAACCCCGGCCTGGGGCCAGACTTGACTTGTGAGAGTTTGGTCCACCAGGCTGTT
This sequence comes from Procambarus clarkii, assembly GCF_040958095.1. Taxonomy (NCBI): domain Eukaryota; kingdom Metazoa; phylum Arthropoda; class Malacostraca; order Decapoda; family Cambaridae; genus Procambarus; species Procambarus clarkii. Next base: position 43,360,669 of record NC_091150.1, on the reverse strand, counting down.
GCTTGGAGCGACCCGCAGGCCCACATACCCGCCACAGCAACCTGGTCAACAGGTGGAATACCTGGACCTTGTACAGGTGGACAACAGGTGGAATACAACTAATGACGTAATCTTTTAAGCCTACACAACTTTAAATTCTCAAATTCAGCAAGGAATATGAACGCCAGGAAAGGTAAATAACAAGCAGATAGACCTACACTAGTAGACTTGGCATAAAGACTCGCCTACAAGTCGTCACTACTAGGTCACTACGGGCTCGCCATAGCCCGTGCTACTTGGAACTTTTTGTTCCAGGTAGCGAATCTTAAACAACAACAACAGTTAGGTAACCACAACCACCAATAACAACATCACTGTAGTCAGGACATCACAACTATTCCTGGCACCATGTTTTATTGCTCGAGCTGATCCATACCTGTGTTTGTGTGTGTGTGTGAATATATGGTTGTGTGAATGCAGGTGTTGTCAAACTGCCGGAGGTGATTCAAGTGTTTTTGGTAATTTCGTGTCGATGCATCTGTGTGTGTGGTGAGGTGGGAGTGGCTTCAGTACGAGGCTGATCATTATTTCAACTACCACCAGTTTTTTATTTAAAAAAATAAGCTTTTGTTCAGTTTTTTATTTTTTGTGTGTGTGTTGGCTAGGCTTGCTGGCACCTTTAAAGATTGGGGGGGGGAGGAGGGGGGTATGGATTGTTTTAATTGTACTCGCCTATAGTCTTAGGAGGATGATCTACGGCTCTTGGGTCCCGCCTCTCAACTCTTAACTGGGGTATAGGTGTCACAGCCTATTGTGCTCAGTGTTGTAAATGTGTAAATCACGATTGTGTAAATGAATCGCGGGAAGATTGTACCGAGTTAGTATGCAATTAGCCGAGTTGTAGTACAGTTGTAATAACTTGGAATGTCTTCCGCTGAGTTGTGAGAGAATTATAATGATTTGCGAGAAGTTAAGTTACACGTAGACCGAGCGGCCACAACGTAACTAAACCATTGTACTAAATTTCCCGAACCTAACCTACCATAGGGACCCACCAACAGAAAACGGTATATCACGTCAATTTCGTGAGCCAACACCAAAACCAACTCGTCCTTCTCATAGCACGTCGCATTTTTGACGTATATTTTACCCAAGGGCCAAAAACCTGACGTACTAAAAAATACTAAGATCATAACAGATGAATCTGGAGAAGGTCTAATGGCCAACACTCTGTGTATATTTATATACCCAAACATATTCATACATATGTCTAACCTACGCTTGAAACAATCCATCATATTCCTCGTCTGTTACGTTGCCCAATGAGGCGGAATGGTTCAAAGCTCGTTATCATCTTGCGTTATCGTAATACAGGCGTATCGTAGTTACGTTATCGTAACGTAATGTCGTTGTATGTCCTACTCCTGGTTCATTCCAGGACTGTGGAGCTATATTCCCTTGTGGTTCACACACCTGTTATCGTGTTACAGTTAAGCTGAGAGAACGTTATGATAACATTTCCTGCATGTTGATCTCTATTCGTGATTTTTTTATTTGTGTACTTTATTTGATGACTTTTATTTAATCTAGAGCTTTTGTTTTTTTTACCTTGTTGTTGTTGTTGTTAAAGATTCGCTTCCTGGAACAAAAAGCTCCAAGTAGCACGGGCTATGGTGAGCCCGTAGAATTTTTTTTATCTTAATTTTGTTGTTATCTCACACACATAATGATTATTATATCTTATTCTCCTTCGAGTGAAGATAAGGGATTATATATTTTATATTGTCAGTGTTTGAGAGTAAACCTAAAAATGCGATCTATAAGGTGCTTAAATCTCTTAAAAGCAGGTTATGGGAATGTAGTCAAATAGAAATTTTGTCCCAGATTTAAATGATCCTGGACCAACAGGAGCTGCCTCGTATGGACCAACAGGAGCTGCCTCGTATGGACCAACAGGAGCTGCCTCGTATGGACCAACAGGAGCTGCCTCGTATGGGCCAACATGAGCTGCCTCGTATGGACCAACAGGAGCTGCCTCGTATGGGCCAACAGAAGCTCCCTCGTATGGGCCAACAGAAGCTCCCTCGTATGGACCAACAGGAGCTGCCTCGTATGGGCCAACAGAAGCTCCCTCGTATAGACCAACAGGAGCTGCCTCGTATGGGCCAACAGAAGCTCCCTCGTATGGACCAACAGGAGCTGCCTTGTATGGGCCAACAGAAGCTCCCTCGTATGGACCAACAGGAGCTGCCTCGTATGGGCCAACAGAAGCTCCCTCGTATAGACCAACAGGAGCTGCCTCGTATGGGCCAACAGAAGCTCCCTCGTATGGACCAACAGGAGCTACCTCGTATGGGCCAACAGAAGCTCCCTCGTATAGACCAACAGGAGCTGCCTCGTATGGACCAACAGGACCTCTGCAGTTTCCCAAATTCTTATGATCTTATGTTACTACTGATCCAGCAACTGTCTGTTAGTCATCTACACTACATGCAATTTTTCTTGCTCTCTGACCGGCTCAAGCACGAGGGAGGAGATGCGAACCTGCTTTTTATTGATTCTGACAGGTTTCAGGAGCCACATGGAGGCACCTGGTGGCTCCTGGTGGCTCCTGTTGTCACTGACACAATAAGGAAGTGAAGTCTAGCCAGCTCTGCTCTGTTACTGTGAGGGAAGGTGATGTTTCAGTGCCAAACCGCGCGTGCGTGTGTGTGTGTGTGTTTCTAAATATGTATATTGCGTATCTGCTCACACGTGGCGCAATATACTACATATTGGTTTCCGTGTGCTGTACACATGTTCACATATATGGCACCTTTGATCCTGTAGTTTTAGCACCGGTCATATGTTATCCAGATATGGCAGGTGTTGGTTTCAGCCAATTATACTTCCACGAGTAGACGTGGCTGACCTGAAGATCGAACAGTTCAGCTAACTCAAAGTCGGTCAGGATACCACGTAGCCAGCTAGAAAAATACACCAAAGTTGACCAGACCACACACTAGAAGGTAAAGGGACGACGACGTTTCGGTCCGTCCTGGACCATTCTCAAGTCGGTTGTGAGACTGTCGCTTCAGTTACACGTGTTCTCTTTCTGTGCTTGGTTTCGCCAGTCACTTCCCCTCCCTAACTGGCTCCACTCTTAAACTTCCATTGTAAAAATTCCCCTTTTAAAAAGGCCATACGACCCTGCCACTTTAACTGGTCGACAGTCTCAAGGACTTTACCAGTCATTTAACGCTTAATTGTAATTTTCTCCACTATCTAAGCTCTATATTTCTATTACAATGAGCAGTCACGCCCTGGGTGATAATATTGATGGTTAAACAACTGTATGGATATGACCTGCCTCTCATCTGGTGGTCGCGTGGATTGTCCCCACATAAGATGTGGTGGATGCCGTCTCTATCCACCAGTACTACCACCACTCATTAGTACCTCAGGCTACCAGTACCCCAGCCCAAGAGTACCACCACCCAACAGTACACAAAACATACATCATCTGCCGTCCATTGTGTGATCAGACTTAGTTCATGTTATGTACACGCGACGTCAAGGTACAAAGGGTGATAAACTTGTGAACAGTCTCATCACTCGGTACATCTGTGTGTGTGTGTGTGTGTGTGTGTGTGTGTGTGTGTGTGTGTGTGTGTGTGTGTGTGTGTGTGTGTGTGTGTGTGTACTCATCTAGTTGTACTCATCTAGTTGTTCAGTTTATGCCTCAGTCTCATATGAAGTACTGTGCTAAAGACTTTCTGGCAATCCAGGAATAGACAGTCTGCCCTCCCTTCTTTTTCTTTCTTGCCTGCGTGAAGTGTGGTGCTGGGGAGTGTGGTGCTGGGGGGTGCGGTGCTGGGGTGTGTGGTGATGGGGAGTGTGGTGCAGAGGGTGGTAGTGGGGTGCGTGTGTAGGGGGTCACGCCCCCCGTCAGAAGGGCGTCACCTTAGGGAGCTGAGATCACGCCATCCAACCCGTTGATTGTTTGCTTGTTAGTTTGGTTAGTGTGGACACACACACACACACACACACACACACACACACACACACACACACACACACACACACACACACAGGAGAAAGTGTGTTTGTGCTGACCTAAATGTGTATGCAGGATCCAGCTATTGCTTGTGAGGTTCCGTCATCTCAATTGCCGACGTCTTGAATGTAATTAAACCTAGATACGATAACTTAAGCTTGTTATGTTATCCTATCTACTCTCGCGGTTATATTCCACTAGAAGCAGGACAAGCTCCTGTTTTTTCACGTTCCTGCGAATTGTTTTGTTGTTGCTAGACCTAAACACCTCTATCTGCAGTGTTCCACGTCAATCAGCTTGAAGCTCTAATGTCTCGACTATGTCTTCCGTGGCATTAAGCTGACCGTTGGGAGGTATTGGGTCCTCGTGAAGGCCTCGATCCTCGACCCTGGCACCAGCCTTGCCGCTCGAGTCGTCTCTGAGCCTGTTATAAGATTCTTTAGCGAGGGGTTCCATGATTACGTGCACTACATTTTCTTTTAACACATTAGGTACATCTGCATTTGTGCAGCTGCCCTAGACTAATATGAAGGGGAGTACAGTGTGTCAACTAACTAGCTCTGCATTTTTTTTTTTTTATTAACATATTAGGTACATCTGCATTAGTGCAGCTGCCCTAGACTATATGAAGTGGAGTACAGTGTGTCAAAAAGAAGCTAGCTTATCGTAAAAAATCCCCATCACACAGGATGGTTAGTCATACAGAGTCATGTGATAAGCGGTCTGCACTGGCAGACTCCGGATGCACTCTTTTTTTTTTTTTTTTTTATTAACATATTAGGTACATCTGCATTAGTGCAGCTACCCTAGACTATATGAAGTGGAGTACAGTGTGTCAAAAAAGCTAACTAGGTGATGCTATAAAATCCCCATCACACAGGATGGTTAGTCATACAGAGGCATGTGATTAGCGGTCTGCACTGGCAGACTCCGGATGCATTTTGAGGATATCAACAACACAAGATTGAATAAGGTAGCAGTGGTAATACAAGTCCCCCATCTCGCAGGATGGTTAGTCATACAGAGTCATGTGTTTAATAGCCTGCACTGGCAAATTTTGGGTATACTGTGAGGATATCTTCAAGAATACGAGAGTGAATAAAGTAATTGCAAAGCTCCAGGTACCTCATGCCAACTGGTCTGAAAGGTCTAATAATTGGGCATTCAGTGATGTAGTGCGGGAGATCATGCCGTAGTTCCTGCTCACAGAGTTTGCAACTGGAGTGCTCAGGATTGGGAGACCCGTCACCTGCAGCCACCTGCCACAGGTAACGGTAACCCAACCTGATCCTTGCAACCACTGTGTCGCACAGTCTAGTGGACGTTTTGTGCTGTCCATAGATGTAGGTTTCAGATCTGAACAAATCATAGCTTTTTATACTAGTACTTTCAGGTCGTTGGGAGTCAGTAAGTTCTTTCCTATCAGATCTGAATGTTTGGACCAATACAGTTTTGACAGCAGAGATGGGGATACCTAGATCTAATTCAACTTCAAACTTGTTACACGCTAATTTGGCTGCAATGTCTGTCTCATTATGATGGGTTATATTTATGTGTGAAGGTATCCATACAAAGGAAATTCGAGACCCTTTACTCTGTGCATCAATTAGGTCATTTATAATTGGGAGTATGAGGTTCTTGCTGTCGATCTTCCAAGAGAAGTTTTCGATTGCTTGAAGAGCAGACTTTGAATCGCAGAATATTATTCCTCCTCCAATATTTTTTAATGTGCTGGTTGCTAAATGTAATGCTGCTAGTTCTGCTTGTGTGGAGGTCAGCCAGTTGTTTAGCCTGACACTGACAGACTTTGTGCAAATATTATTTCTATAGAACCTACATGCCGCTGCAGTCCGTCCAGTAGAAGACTGGACTGAGCCGTCGGTGTAGACACAGTGCTCGTGAGATCTTAGACTCTCGATGGAGGAGGCAATTGTTTCAAGAGTGACAGCTTTGAGTAGAGCAAGATTCTCATTATCTTTCTTGGTGACAGGTGTGTATGATACTTGAATGGTGGGGTACAGATAAAGAGGAATATCAGAGACTGGTAGATTGCACTTAAAAGGAATGTTAAGTTTAATGAGATTGTAAGCATTGTTTCTCAGCCAATTATCATAAAAGGAGTGAGTTGGTATGTCGGCACCAGTCAAAAGGGTGTTAACAGCACTAAATAATTTGTCTCTGAGCAATGTAGGAGATGTAGGATCTCTCATGACTTTAAGACAGAAGGTAGTGTTAACTTGCATTATTCTCTCTAGTATGGTTGGAAACTTCAGTTCTTCCCTCATGTTGATGATTCTTGTGCATCTTGGGGCACCAAGAATTATCCTCATGGCCTCGTTCTGTATTACTTCAAGTTTGTCCAACACAGAGGAGGGGAAATTAATTAAGTGCAGAGCATTATAATCAACGAGAGATCTAACAAACATCATATAGAATAGTCTAGCATATTTAATATTGATACCAATATTCTTACCAGTAAGTGTTCTCAATGGTTTTAGTCTTTCTTTTAACCTACGGTGTAGATCATTTACAATGTCACTGTTAATACCAACTCCAAGGTATTTGTGCTGCCCACACGTTTCAATGTTCTGGTTGTTGACCTTGAAAGCTATAGGGACATGAGTTTTCTCTTTGGGATGGAGAACTCTGGATTTAGTTATAGAGATAACAAGACCACATTCAATGCTTTTAGCAGCGAATGAATCAAGTAGAGCTTGCAGTCTAGTTTGGGAATTTGCAACAATGCATATATCATCGGCATAACAAATGACGGCTTCGTCAGGTAGTGTGGGAATATCAATTGTTAATTTGTGCATCAGAACATTGAACAGTGTGGGACTTAGCACTCCACCCTGGGGTGTACCCAACTCAAAGGGTGCACAGAGTTTACTTTTGACCCCCTTGAAAAGGACTGAGGCGGTTCTGTTACTCAGGTACCCCCTGAGCCATGTCAACAGTCTTCCCTTAACTCCAAAAGAGGCTAGCTGTTCTAGGATTATTTCTTTGTTTGCTGTATCAAAAGCAGTTTGGAGATCAATAAATGCCGCCTGAGAGTTTGGTCCCCCTCTGATAAAATACTCAGCAAAGCAAGTTTGTGTGCTTCTTCCAGGAAGGAAACCATACAGGTTAGGGGCAAGGTGGGGCTTGATTTGAAACATTAGTCTGTCGAGAATAATTCTCTCAAGAACTTTGCACATGCACGACGTCAGAGAAATGGGTCTAAATTTTTGTGAATTAGGCTTGGGTATGGGTATTATGAGTCCCTGTGTCCAGCGGTCAGGTAAAACACCCTGCCTTAGACTTTGATTAGAATCTGCATTAGTGCAGCGTAAAAATTCTACGGTTTTCATACGCCCTGATTTTATTTATTTCAGACTTTATGAAAATCGTAAGGGGAAGGGGGTATTCAAGTTGCCGATATTTCATAAAGAATGGCACTTGGGCAGACCCCGACTAGTCTGTAACACTGGTGTTTACCCCCTCACGTTTAATGGTGGAAAGTTTGGTGCTTCTGGCCTCCTGCTTCAGACCGACCGACAGACATTCTACTTTATAAATATGGATTATTCTACCGTAATGGTTGACAGAGGAATACTTTTAATTATGAAGCAAGCCTTATCTACTGTAGAACAGGTCAAGAACGCCTCAGGTGTATAGAAGAAAGTGTCGATGAAAACTTAAAAAAACAAAAATTAGACCACAATAACCACAAGGAGTTCACCTTCCTCCTTAACAACACAATTGCCTAGTTACCGTTTCCTGCAAAATACATAAAATCCGGTTTAATTCTGGAACAATACACAATAGTTTGTGTCTCGGAGAGGCTGCGGGATCCAGTAAGTTCAGTAGAACTTCGGTTTCAACTCTTTTACCATGTCGTAGCTCAGTCGATTAAGGCAGCGTCTGGGGATGCTCTCTGACGCAGATTCGAATCCTCGTCACGGCCCTTGTAGATTTGTTCTTCTAGAACAAAGTCATATGGATGAGACGAAGATTATCTCTCGTACCAAAGTGAGAGGCAGAGGAAAGTGTGAAGCCAGACCCTACATGTGGGCCACATCTGACGACCACACCTGTGAGCCATGGTGGGGGTGTGGCTCGCCCAAGTGTGGCTCGCCCCAACCACCTGGCTCTCTTGTCTTTATTGATGACCTGACTGCTGATGTCAGCAGCAGGACGACTTCCCAAGTCAGCAGAAACGTTATATGTGCTCAGATCCAACCCAAGGCCTATATAAACTCATGGGACTATTGAAAATTAATTTTGTTATGGTTATATTATCTGCGCGGGCCTTAAGCCTCTGACTGGCCTGCTAAGTGCTTCCAGCTCATGCCTGTTTTAGGTGGTGAAGAAGTGCTTATAATTCGTCTAAAAAAAAGGGTTTAACCATTACACGGGGTACTAAATATGGCTGAAAATGCCCTCAAA
>NC_091150.1:43332226-43347226 GCF_040958095.1 Procambarus clarkii | reverse complement strand
CATGGGTGATATGTGACAATATACGTTAGGTAGACATTATAGACATTTATTGTCTTTTCTAGTGATATATATAACCTGTCTGTTTTATATATATATATATATATATATATATATATATATATATATATATATATATATATATATATATATATATTTATATATATAGGGGTACCACCTCTGGTGCCAATGTGGGGACCCATAGCCTCGGAGAAGAAAATAAAAAGTATTCAGAGGAGACCTTGTGGTTTCTTACTGAATATAGACCTTGTGGTTTCTCACTGAATATATATATATATATATATATATATATATATATATATATATATATATATATATATATATATATATATATATATATATATATACTTGACTCTCGTGTTTAGGAGAGTTGTGCCTTAAGCATAGACACTGTGTCTTCCCATATTAACAGGGACTTGATGAAATTAACGTCTAAATGACCCCTCACTTGCTCTAGTGCTCTTGGGAGGTGGTGATCTTTGTGGTATTTAAATACTCCGAAATTACCATCTCTTTTAAGGGTCTGAGCGGGTGGTGGAGAGGGTTAAGGCGTACCTGTTATGCCAGTTGCTGGAAGGCTTCTGTGCTGGCTAGGGTTCGAGTCTCCTGGTGGGAAAGTGTTCTAAAGTTATATATATATATATATATATATATATATATATATATATATATATATATATATATATATATATATATATATATATATATATATATATATATATATATACTGTTACATATCTGATTGTTTACAAAAAATGAACATTAAGAGGAAATAAGGGGAAGTTTGTTTCTTAGAGGCTGTTCATTTCTTCGAACTCCTCCGATGTCGGTCAGGAATATAGTCTGACATCCGAACACTTTCACACCAGTTCACCAACGAACAATTTCGTTACGAGTCTGGGAACCGGGCCCCCCTCTGCCATTGAGTCTGGAAATCGAACACTATATATAAATCAATCGTGCTACACTACCCAACACTGCTAGAGGGGTCATCAATACCCGGCGGGACTGTCGTGACCTCTCGCTGCTCCGTGAATGACAAGTTACCCATAATTCCTCCAGCGGGCTGACCTGGGCTGACCTGAAGGGCTCCGGGGCGTGCTGGGCAGGGCAGGTCAGGCGGCCGAACGTGGTGGTTGACTGGTCAGCCGAGAGGGTGAAGGGTATGGGTGTGTTTTGGGGGTAGAGGAGGAGGGTGGTCGGTTGAGAGGGGAGGTGGGGGTCGCTTGTAAGGGGAGGTGGGGGTCGTTTGTATGGGGAGGTGGGGGTCGCTTGTAAGGGGAGGTGGGGGTCGCTTATAAGGGGAGGTGGGGGTCGTTTGTATGGGGAGGTGGGGGTCGCTTGTATGGGGAGGTGGGGGTGTCGCTTGTATGGGGAGGAGGGGGATCGTTTGTATCTGGGGGAGAGGAATCGTTTGTAAGGGGAGAAGGAGGGGAGGGGGGGTTGTTTATGAGAGGACGGGGATCCCTTGTGAGGGGAGATGGGGTCGTTTGTAAAGGCAGCAGGAGGTCGTTTGTTTGAAGAGGAGAAGGGGGGGGGGGTCGCTTGTAAGGAGAGGGGAGTGTTTGGTCAAGAACACATACACACGTAGTTAGTCATAGTTAGTCGTAGTTAGACACGGTGTTAGTCACAGCGCCACATCAGCGCCTACGAGGACGCTTGCTGTACTACACAATTTTGAAGCTTGAACTTTATGGCCTAAAATGTGGGTTTTGAAGGTAATGACTAAAATAATCAAGCAACCAACAACCAATTTGTTTTATGTAATTAGGAGATTTCATTTTTACAAATAGTTTATTCTGCTTAGAAAAGTGTAATTTCTGCAATGTGCAAAGTGTTTAGTTGAGCGCATTTGCTGTAAAGTAATTGGTATATAAAGAAGACTGTGAGGGAGTTTAGAGGAGGAAGGGATGAGGGAAGGAGGTGGTGGCAGCAGAGGTCCAAGATACACCACCTCACTGTTGATATTTTCAGTCATCGGCATTCGTGGAATGTGTCACGGTAAAGTGAGAAGTGAGAGAATGATGAGGGAGAAGCAGTGAGTGCAGAGGTAAAGTATTAGAGAGAGAGAGAGAGAGAGAGAGAGAGAGAGAGAGAGACAGAGACAGAGAGACAGAGAGAGAGAGAGAGAGAGAGAGAGAGAGAGAGAGAGAGAGAGAGAGACAGACTGATAGAGACAGAGAGACAGACTGACAGAGACAGACATAGAGACAGACAGAGAGACAGAGAGTTGTTTTACATTCAGCTACTCAGAACAAAATGTTCCAAGCAGCACGGGCTATGGTGAACCCGTAAAAAGAGACCTATCTATCAAGTAGTGGAGTGGTGGGGTCAGGTAGGTGCGGTCAGTGTGTGGGGACACGGGCAGGCCACAGGCACGCAGGCACCCAGTGGCACTGTGCCCCTCCCGCACCCCCCTCCAGAGTGCCCCTCTCTCTCTCTCTCTCTCCACCCGCCCCCCCCCCCTTGTTCCTCGGGGTCTGCACCCCGCTGTGTGAGGGTCCTGAGCCAGGTGGTTGTACGGGAGGGTGGACGAGGCTTGCGTGATTACTACTACAGGCGAGGGAAGCTGCCACTGTGACCCAACCAAATGTAATGTAATGAAGTAGGTGTAGGGAGCAGGAGGCCAGATACAAGGTATCATCTGGGAGAGGAAATTCTTCAGGAGTCAGAGAAGGAAAAAGACTTGGGGGTTGATATCACGCCAGACCTGTCTCCTGCAGCACATATCAAGCGGATAACATCAGCGGCATATGCCAGGCTGGCCAACATACGAACGGCATTCAGAAACTTGTGTAAAGAATCATTCAGAACTTTGTATACCACATATGTCAGGCCAATCCTGGAGTATGCAGCCCCAGCATGGAGTCCATATCTAGTCAAGGATAAGACTAAACTGGAAAAGGTTCAAAGGTTTGCCACCAGACTAGTACCCGAGCTGAGAGGTATGAGCTACGAGGAGAGACTACGGGAATTAAACCTCACTTCGCTGGAAGACAGAAGAGTTAGGGGGGACATGATCACCACATTCAAGATTCTCAAGGGAATCGACAGGGTTGATAAAGACAGGCTATTTAACACAAGGGGCACACGCACTAGGGGACACAGGTGGAAACTGAGTGCCCAAATGAGCCACAGAGATATTAGAAAGAACTTTTTTAGTGTCAGAGTGGTTGACAAATGAAATGCATTAGGAAGCAATGTGGTGGAGGCTGACTCCATACACAGTTTCAAGTGTAGATATGATAGAGCCCAATAGTCTCGGGAACCTGTACACCTGTTGATTGACGGTTGAGAGGCGGGACCAAAGAGCCAGAGCTCAACCCCCGCAAGCACAACTAGGCGAGTACAACTATGTGAGTACACAGACACACACAGACACACACACACACACACACACACACACACACACACACACACACACACACACACACACACACACACACACACACACACGCCTTCACCTGCCGTGTCGTCAACACTATCATTCACTCACTTCTTACATTAATTTACAACTCCTTTCTTCTCTCTCTCTCTCTTATATCTTTTTTTGTAACAGACTCAATCTCTCTCACTCTTCCTTCCCTCTCCGTCTTTTGCATTCTCTATTTTTTTCTCTATCTCTTTCTGTATTTATCGACCTCTTCTCTCTCGCCCCTCCTCTCACTACCCTCCTCTCTCTCACCACCTCTCTCTCTCTCGTTTAAAGTAAGAAGGAAAGGAGAGTGACAATTTGAAAATGACGTTCCAGATCAAGCGAAAACTCTGCCCAAGTTGCTCAAGAAACAGGTGAGAGGGGGGGGGGGACAGCTGCCAAGGAACGGGTGATCAAAAGTGATGAGAGGAGAGACATTCCCTGAGAATGAGAGAAGTGAGAGGAACACAACACCATCATCCACATTAACCAAACTAAAAATGCTCTACAACTCAAGGGACCCAGAATGTGGAATGACCTCCTTAATTATGTTAAAGACTGTAACTCTCTCAACCAGTTTAAGAGTGGAACTAAGTACTTTGGAAGTTCCAGATCTGAGGGTGAAGACGTTCAACTAAGCAGCATCGCAGGAGTATGAGATAACCAGAAATGAAGTATAAGCCCTTAAATTTAAGTTTTGCCCCGAGGGGCGAGTTTATTGGGCAACGCAACTCATCTTGTGAGTAGACACACCGCCATAGCAGCGTGTACAACACTCCCCAATAGGAAGAAAACCCGCTGGGTTGTTCATCTTGTCACTTGTACCCAGACACAGCTGGGACTTGGAGCTAGACACAGCTGGGACTTGTACCCAGACACAGCTGGGACTTGGAGCTAGACACAGCTGGGACTTGTACCCAGACACAGCTGGGACTTGTACCCAGACACAGCTGGGACTTGTACCCAGACACAGCTGGGACTTGTACCCAGACACAGCTGGGACTTGTACCCAGACACAGCTGGGACTTGTACCCAGACACAGCTGGGACTTGTACCCAGACACAGCTGGGACTTGTACCCAGACACAGCTGGGACTTGTACCCAGACACAGCTGGGACTTGTACCCAGACACAGTTAAGGTGGCGGGGACCAGATAGGATCTTGCCAGGGAAAATAAGTGAAGAAGGAGAATAACTGAGAAGAACTACCGGGGAGTTGTAAAATGGGTGAGTGTAGTGGCAAGATACACAATGTGAAGCAGACACTAAACTCCTGGCCATTGGCCTCCTAAATTGCCTATCAGATAAGGTGATCACGACGATCATATAAGAAATAGGCTAAATGGAATATCTGTCGAAAAGGGACTTTATAAGAACAAATGCACAAAGGCCGTGACGAGGATTCGAACCTACGTCCGAGATCATCCCAGACGCTGCCTTTATCGACTGAGCTACGACATGGATGTAAGAGTTGAAACCGAAGTTCCATAACGCCACACGAGCGTAGGTTCAATGTCAAATCCTGTCTCACAAACATGACTAAAGTCCCACATGGCTGGGTGACTGAGATCACATGTACAAGACACGATAGAGTAGGTAGATGACAGCATTTTGACTCAAAGTGTTTGACACCTTGCAACCCGTTCTCGCACTTTCGTATAGTCAATATTGACTTATTAAATACGTGCATATGTGACATACTAATTTATTGTGAATATTTTAATTTACCTTGAAAGGCTTCATAGAAAACACCGACCTTACCTAACCTTCTTAGTATGTTAAGATAAACATCTTATTGCTTCGTAATTACAATTATTACTTAACCTATACCTACAGTTGGTTAAGCAATAATTGTAATTACGAAGCGATAAGATGCTTATCTTAACATACTAAGAAGGTTAAGTAAGGTCAGTGTTTTCTATGAAGCTTTTCAAGGTAAACTAAAATATTCACAATAAATTAGTATGTCACATATGTACTTATATAATAAGTCAATATTGACTGTAAGAAAGTGCGAGAACGGGTTGCACCAGCCCATCCTCCTGAAATGATAGTACTGATAGTAGCAGTTTGGTGGAAGTACCAATATGTAGAGGCGGATCACCAGTAAACCACTTGTTGTACTGTTTTATAGAATCCGGAAAAACTTCAGTTGAAGCCACAATAAAATATTTATATGCCGAAAATATTTAAGTTGGCACATATATCTACTATATTAGGCCTAAGATAATGTGTATTAGGCATAGGATTGCTTGGAGAGGCTACATTTAGTCTGACATTTATTCTGTAATTAGGAAAGTTTTCGGTTTGTCCAGCCCAACCACTTGGGGTGGACGGTAGAGCGACGGTCTCGCTTCATGCAGGTCGGCGTTCAATCCCCGACCGTCCAAGTGGTTGGGCACCATTCCTTCCCATCATCCCATCCCAAATCTTATCCTGACCCCTTCCCAGTGCTATATAGTCGCAATGGCTTGGCGCTTTCCCCCCGATAGTTCCCTTCCCTTCCGGTTTGTCCAGATTCATTAATACAAAAGTCAACTTTCTGGTGGTCCATCACTACACGATGGTACTATCGACCACTCACTTGCTATAGGTACTTACATTTTAGGAGACGTACAGTTGACGCAGAATCCCACACACGACACAAAATAAAGTAGTGTTCCGCAAAATTGTAATTAATTTTGTCAATAAAGATGTTAATAATAATAAGTGTTCCGGCGGTAAATTGTCTGAGTGAGAGAAGAGACCTCAGAATGGTGGGATGTTACCAGCGGAGTCCCACAATTGTCACTACTGGGGTGAACCATCCCACAATTGTCACTACTGGGGTGAACCATCCCATAATGGTCACTACTGGGGTGAACCATCCCATAATGGTCACTACTGGGGTGAACCATCCCACAATGGTCACTACTGGGGTGAACCATCCCACAATGGTCACTACTGGGGTGAACCATCCCACAATGGTCACTACTGGGGTGAACCATCCCACAATGGTCACTACTGGGGTGAACCATCCCACAATGGTCACTACTGGGGTGAACCATCCCACAATGGTCACTACTGGGGTGAACCATCCCACAATGGTCACTACTGGGGTGAACCATCCCACAATGGTCACTACTGGGGTGAACCATCCCACAATGGTCACTACTGGGGTGAACCATATTCTTGATCTATGTAAGTGACTTGCCTGAGCAGCTGTATACACTTATCAGGAGGATATATATGATGGAAAAACTGCAAGAAACTACAAGACAATTTGGATAAAAATAATGAATGGTACAGCAAGTGGCTACAAGAGTTTAACTACAGCAATTGCAAGATAATACAAGCCGGGTGCTGGGAATAGCAAGCCACTGTCACACACTATACGCTACGCTCGTCACCACCACACTCACCACTGCAAAACACGTCTGACAAACCTAATTGAGTTTTATGACAAGGTTACTAAAATAAGACAGGAAAAGGAATGCTGGGTAGACTGTATTTTTCCTGACTGTCAAAAGGCATATGACTCTGTTCCCCAAGAGAGACTGGTGTACAAGATGGAGAACCAGGCTGGAATAACTGGGACAACACTGGAATGGGTAAGGGAGTACCTGAAGGACAGAAAACAGAAAGTCACAGTGAGAGAGGAGGTTACAAGCTGGAGGAATGTAACAAGTGGGGTCCCACAAGGCTCTGTCCTGGGACCACTACTGTTCCTTATTAATGTGACCGACCTGCCCGAGGGAGTGAGCTCAGACATGTCAATGTTTGCTGATGATGCAAAGCTGACGAGGAATGTATAAACAAAGGATGCCTGCAGGAAGTTACAGGAGGACCTTGGCAAACTCCAGGAGTGGTCAGACAAATGGTTGTTGGAGTTCAACCCCAACAAGTGTAAGGTAATGAGGATGGGAAAGGGAGCGAGGAAACCAAAAGGCATCTACACTATACGGGGAAAGCAGCTACAGGAATCAGAACACACCACCATCACCATCATCACACTCACCACCACCACTACCACCACACTCACCACCACCACACTCACCACCACCACCACACTCACCACCACCACACTCACCACCACCACACTCACCACCACCACACTCACCACCACCACCACCACACTCACCACCACCACACTCACCACCACCACCACCACCACCACCACCACACTCACCACCACCACACTCACCACCACCACCACCACACTCACCACCACCACACTCACCACCACCACCACCACCACCACACTCACCACCACCACCACACTCACCACCACCACACTCACCACCACCACCACACTCACCACCACCACACTCACCACCACCACCACACTCACCACCACCACCACACTCACCACCACCTCCACACTCACCACCACACTCACCACCACCTCCACACTCACCACCACCACCACACTCACCATATGTCTCACAACACAGACACTTACACTGACTTACTCCCAGCGTCAGGAAAGTGTTAATCACTTCCATAATTGCATGTCGCTAGACCGCCCCCTCACTCGTAAACCATGTCACGAGTCCCCTGCTCGCCCCAGATTGTGGTAGCTGTGGTAGGGGAGGTAATGGTAGGGTGGTGGTAGTGTCGTTGTGGTGTTAGGGTGTGAATTTGGGGTGTGGGAAAGATATATTAGTCAGAGTGGTGGTAGTTAGGATGATTAAGTCAAGATTATACACACCTGACCTGCCAAGATTGTGGTCCCAAGAGCTGAGATCTAATTGATGGCTCTCGGCACATAGTTCCAAGGTAAGGTGTAGGTGTATTATGAATTGATATCTATATTCAAGAGAGTGTTCGAGATTGGGGCCCAGAGGCTTGGTGCTAGTCTCACCAAACTTTGCAGGGTGAAGGGTCTCTGTCTGGGGATAGTCATAGGTGGGATGGGGGTCGAACACTATGACCTCTCCTTTGCATGAAATGGTAATTAATACCATATAACAATGTTATTATAATACCAGACTCTATCCTCACAAAGATTCACCCATCACATTATTTTCTGAATGATTACCTGTTAGTTTGTCTGTTAATTTGATTTATTGATGACAGTATTTAGTCCAGATGGTTGCAGTGAGGAAGGTAAGGTGGTGAAAGGTAGGGAAGGTGGTGAAGGGTAGGGAAGGTGGTGAAGGGTAGGGAAGGTGGTGAAGGGCTCTTCACCCCTCTTTCCTCTTCCCCACTCTTCACTCCATCTTTGCCTTAATCCCCTCGTCCCCATCCACTTGGGCCCCTCCCTCCCTTTATCTCTTCCCTCACTCTCCCCATCTCCCTCCTCTGCCTACCCGTCCCAGTGCTATCCCCTCTCTCCCCCCTTTCTCAGAAAATTTATTATTAAGAAGCAGTGAACCAACTGTATGGCTCTCTAAAAAAATATTATGATAAATAACTCTAAGGGAATCACACCAAACATTTCACAACTTGACCCTACGAAAATCGCCTGGGTGTTTACGATAAATTCTAATATTTCTTAAAGCTTTTATCTTAGACTTACCCTGACCAGCCTATGTATCTATCATGTACCTTAGCCATTATCTCTGTAAACTTGGGTGAGTCTATCTGCAAGCGTCTCTCCCTCAACCCCGTCTTTCCCTACTCCCTATCTTGTCCCTTCTCCCCTTTTTCTCTCTCCTCTCCATTTCTCCCCTCGCTGCCATTTCCCTACTCTCCCCTCCAACCTCAGACATTTCCATTTAAACATATAAAAGGGATACCGAGCTGTGCCCGAGTCTTGTTTCCCCCCTCTCTCCCCACCCTTAGCCCCCATCATACCCCCTGCCCCCTTCGCCTCTTCCCCTTGTACCTCTTCCTCTTGGGCTGGATGGTAAAGCGACGGTCGCGCTTCATGCAGGTCGGCGTTTAATCCCCGGTCGACCAAGTGGTTGAGCACTATTCCTTTCTTCGGTTCCATCCCAAATCCATATACTGATCCCTTCCAAGGGTCATATAGTCGTAATGGCTTTGCGCTTTCTCCTGATAGTCCCCCCCCCTTCCCTCTTCCTCCCCACTTCTCTCTCTGCCCCTTCTCTGTTAATTTATTATTAGGAAACACTAAAACAAGTGAATGAGTCTCTCACTATTTTTTTTTTATTCACACATTAGGTACGTGTGCATTTGTGCAGCTGCCCTAGACTAATATGAAGTGGAGTACAGTGTGTCAAAAAGCTAGCTACGTGATGCTAAAATATCCCCATCACACAGGATGGTTAGTCATACAGAGGCATGTGATAAGCGGTCTGCACTGGCAGACTCTGGAAGCATATTGAGGATATCAACAACACAAGAGTGAATAAGGTAGCAGTGGTAATACAAGTCTCCATCTCGCAGGATGGTTAGTCATACAGAGCCATGTGTTCAGTAGCCTGCACTGGCAAATTTTGGGTACACTGTGAGGATATCTTCAAGAATACGAGAGTGAATAAAGTAATTGCAAAGCTCCAGGTACCTCATGCCAACTGGTCTGAATGATCTAATAACTGGGCATTCAGTGATGTAGTGCGGGAGATCGTGCCGTAGTTCCTGCTCACAGAGTTTGCACCTGGAGTGCTCAGGACTGGGAAATCCGTCACCTGTAGCCACCTGCCACAAGTAACGGTAACCCAACCTCACAAACTATGGTATTATGACCATTGAAAACTCTTGGGGAATCACACCATATATATTGCACTTGACTCCACGAACAAAAAATGGGAGGGGGGAGGGGAAGGGTTTTTATTTATGCTAATATTTCTTAAACCGCTTAACTTAGGTCTACCCTGAGCGGCCTATGTCACTTACACTGACCTGGGCACACATGCCCAGTAGAGTACCTCACATCGCTACAAGATAACTACGACAGACGGAGTGGACAACGTTATTACTGACAACGAAATTATCAAATATGAATGTAAGAAAGTTTAGGGGAGTCCTTAAGGAGGACAATATAATTCTTGGCAGTACAATCGTCTCTGATCAGGACACTCTCCCAGACCGAGTCACATGCAAGGTGCAGAGCGAGTGTGTCTGTCATGTTTATATATGTGAAGCTTCATAACTCTGCAATGGCTGCTATATAATTTAAATGATGGATGATATATATTCATATATTACTCATCTAAGTATATGGATATGACTGTAACGTTTACTGTGGCTAAGCTGTAGAGGATATTCATATAATAACTAATATTTGAGAATAATAACTTCATTCTACCAGTGTCTCATTAACGTCTGCCTCATTAACGACCTCATTTGTCCCATTAACGTCTACCTTAATGGCCTATATAGTCACTCCAGCGCTTCCTCCTGATGATTATCTTACCTCAGTGAGGGGTTTTCCTCACCTAACCGCTTGCGTCTCTCCTCTCCGCCTGACAGCTGAGTGGACAGCGCTTCGGATTCACAGTCCTGAGGTTCCGGGTTCGATCCCCGGTGGAGGCGGAAACAAATGGGCAGAGTTTATCTCACCCTGATGCCCCTGTTACCTAGCAGTATATAGGTACCTGGGAGTTAGACAGCTGCTACGGGCTGCTTCCTGGGGGATATGTAACAAAAAGGGAGGCCTGGTCGAGGACCGGGCCGCAGGGGACGCTAAGCCCCGAAATCATCATAGGATAACCTCCAGTTTTCGTGAGAGGGTCGGCGCATCCCTCGAGTGACTTGTGACCCCTGAGATACCATTGATGACCTCCCGCACGTGTGTCGTATTGACCTGCGGCGCAGATCATGCCATTTAGAGGCGATAAGGTCAAGATAAGTGATGACCTGACTACAAGTGCTAACAGCCTGGTTAGGGGGCGTCGAAGGCTGACAAATGATGGCTTCACTGATCGAGTGAGCCAACCAGATATTCCTCACACTGCTTAGGACTCGTTGTGTTCCTGGGATAGATTCTTTCAGCGCAGCGAGCGGTCTCGCTAGATGATAGTGAAGGTCAGGGTTATGGGAGGGGGAGGAGGGGGGGGGATGGTGATGGTGGCGGCGCGGGACAAAGACTCTTGATGGTGACGATAACACACTGTAGGGTGGAGGAGGAGGGACGATAACGACACTACTAGGTCTACCATCCAACGATACCTCTAAACGTCTCTCTCTCTCTCTCTCTCTCTCTCTCTCTCTCTCTCTCTCTCTCTCTCTCTCTCTCTCTCTCTCTCTCTCTCTCTCTCTCTCTCTCTCTCTCTCTCTCTCTCTCTCTCTCTCTCTCTCTCTCTCTCTCTCTCTCTCTCTCTCTCTCTCTCTCTCTCTCTCTCTCTCTCTCTCTCTCTCTCTCTCACACACACACACACACACACACACACACACACACACACACACACACACACACACACAAACACTGGAAGACAGAAGAGTAAGGGAAGACATGATCACAACCTACAAAATCCTCAGGGGAATCGACCGGGTAAACAAGGATAAACTATTCAACACTGGTGGGACGCGAACAAGGGGACACAGGTGGAAACTGAGTACCCACATGAGCCACAGAGACGTTAGAAGGAACTTTTTCAGTGTCAGAGTAGTTAACAGATGGAATTCATTAGGCAGTGATGTGGTGGAGGCTGACTCCATACACAGTTTCAAGTGTAGATATGATAGAGCCCAGTAGGCTCAGGAACCTGTACACCAGTTGATTGACAGTTGAGAGGCGGGACCAAAGAGCCAGAGCTCAACCCCCGCGAGTACAAATAGGTGAGTACA
The DNA here is from genome assembly GCF_040958095.1 of Procambarus clarkii. NCBI lineage: Eukaryota > Metazoa > Arthropoda > Malacostraca > Decapoda > Cambaridae > Procambarus > Procambarus clarkii. Next base: position 43,335,118 of record NC_091150.1, on the reverse strand, counting down.
CACATATATTGCATGGTGATTGCAATTACCAACCTGTACTCTCACATTTCTCTCTCAATGGATTTTTCCTTTTCTGGAGAGCCACCTCCCCCTTTCCACTAGTCCCAGCTTCCCTTTCCCACCTGCCCCCGCCCCCCCCCCCTCCCCACCTGCCCCAGCCTCCCCCTTCCCACCTGTCCCAGCCTATACCTTTGTCTACCGAAGGATCCATTCATACATTCATTTAACCATCCTTTTCAGGTTCGACACCCCGTCATCCCCCCTTAACTCCCTTCCTTAACCCCCCTCCCAACCCACCTTCTTCCTTGGCCACCCACCCTCTTCCTTGGCCCAACACCCTCTTCCTTGGCCACCCACCCTCTTCCTTGGCCCAACACCCTCTTCCTTGGCCACCCACCCTCTTCCTTGGCCCAACACCCTCTTCCTTGGCCCAACACCCTCTTCCTTGGCCACCCACCCTCTTCCTTGGCCCCCCACCCTCTTCCTTGCCCCCCCCATCCTCTTCCTTGGCCACCCATCCTCTTCCTTGGCCACCCATCCTCTTCCTTGGCCCCCTTGGCCCCCCCACACTCTCCCTTGGCCCCCTACCCTCTTCCTTGGCCACCACCCCTACCCACTCCCCCATCAGCTGGCCACCCCCCACCCCACCTACACCTGGCCCAGACGAGCTGTCCCTCAGCCGAGGCTCACAGTGATGGATCGTGTTCTCGCCTGTACCTCCATTGAAACTTTAATTGCACCTTCACGGCCCTCAAAGGTGCATTTGCCCACAGAGAAATTGACTAGTGCGGACAGCGCCTTCTTTTTCAGGTCCGCCCTCATTGCGCAGGCTCACCCATTGTGCAAATCTACCCATTGCACGAGCCAGCGCATTCCACTAAACCCATTAGGCATGCCTAGCCATTGTACAAATCTACCCATTTCACCAGACGACTCATTCCACTAAACCCATTTGGCATGCCTACCCATTGTGCAAATCTACCCACTGCTCAAGCCAGCTCATTCCACTAAACCCATTTGGCAAACATCACCCATTGTGCAAATCTACCCACTGCTCAAGCCAGCTCATTCCACTAAACCCATTTGGCAAACATCACCCATTGTGCAAATCTACCCACTGCTCAAGCCAGCTCATTCCACTAAACCCATTTGGCAAGCATCACCCATTGTGCAAATCTACCCACTGCTCAAGCCAGCTCATTCCACTAAACCCATTTGGCAAGCATCACCCATTCCACCAAACAGCCCCTTCCAAAAGCACCCTCGCGTGAAAGACTCCCTCACCCTCAATTGGACTAGGTTTGTTTATCCTCATCAATCGCCCTTCCACTGCCCGTTGGCCAATCAATCATTTTTGGGCCTCTTTTTATTTTTTTTAACGAATAATCAATAAGTAAGGGAAGGATCTGCGGGACTGTGGGGGAGATGGCCGTTGGACTGTGTCAAGTTCGTTATTTTGAGTCCTACTCATATATGCAAGTCCCAGCTGTGTATGGGTACAAGTGACAGGATGAACAACCCAGCGGGTTTTCTTCCTATTGGGGAGTGTTGTACACGCTGCTATTGGCGGTGTGTCCACTCACGTGATGAGTGACGCTGCCCAATATACTCGCCCCCTCGGGGCAAAATTTAAATTTAAAAATATACATCTGTGGGGCTCAGAATTGTGAAGAGAAATTTGAGAATGTTTCACTTTTGTGTGAAGATAGACCTGAAAATTTTAATGTTTTGTATGGCTAGAAACCTTTGAACTTTTATAGTTTTCATGACAATTTTGCTTGAGAATTTTCATTATTGTAAGAAGTCTTCTTGTCTTAACATTCAAAAGTGAATGTTCACTTTTGAATGAAGAGAAACCTGAGCAATACCTCACCTATTTTGGGTAGACTGACAATATAAAGAGATTGTTTGATTCCACTTGATTGATATTGGGTAACAATTACTGATTGTTATTACTTTCTTGATAAATATAGGCATTTTGTGTTTATTTATCAATTACCTTACAAGAAAATACGAGAGAGAGAGAGAGAGAGAGAGAGAGAGAGAGAGAGAGAGAGAGAGAGAGAGAGAGAGAGAGCTACAGACAGTTACAGTTACTAACAATGATATAAAAGCTTTATATATGTCTCCCAAAGCATTTATTAATATATTCCTAATTCGGTTAGGGAGATTTCTTTGCCCGCGGTGATATATGGAAGTCACGGGCATCGCTTATATCACGAACAAGACTAATGTTTGGTCGACAAACATTCCATTTTCTCTCTCAAACATCCGGACGAACATTTCTAAGTGTTCCTGCAACCGCTCTATATTATTTCTCTTCCCCTGTTTCGTCCCACCATTCGTCTCTTTTTTTTTACCCTGACACAAGATAGTATTTTTGCCCCCATCTGGGTATTTTATTTTGGCTCCTCTTTATCCGTTATTCCATCTCCCTTTTTATCGTAAATCATCTTCACGTCTGAATATAATTTGTCACAGAGTACAACTGAGACCACGACACTTCAGAAGCCAGCCAGTCTATTCCCAGACTTACTTGGCGATGAAGACGAGCAAGACCTGCGCTCTGATTGGTTGAGAGGTACCTGAGGCATCTCGCTGATTGGCCACTCGAAGACTGATGGGTTGGAGATGGGACATGTGACTGATAGGCCTAATGAAACTCGCTCAGCGGCTTGGGTCCCGCTGCAGTGAGGAGCACGATGACGTAGGTAGGACGTAGGAAGGAAGTAGGAAGGAAGGAAGGGTAGGAGGTATGTGAATAAGGAAGAAAGAGAGAGAAATAGAGAGAGAGAGAGAGAGAGAGAGAGGGGGGGGTTCGACAGAGGAATGTCGACAGAAAAGGGTAGAGAGAGAGGTCGAGATAGAGAAAACAAAGTAGATAGAAAGAGG
>NC_091150.1:43254726-43329726 GCF_040958095.1 Procambarus clarkii | reverse complement strand
ACGGGCAATATTAGTTCTTTTTGAAGATGAATACGATGACAAGGGGAAATACTGGAGAGGATTCATCTAGCATTTGATGGTTGATGATTTGTTGAGTTGGGTAGTTTGCTGCTTGTTGTTTGGTAGGGGGACTTGTTGTCTGGTAGGGGGACTTGTTGTCTGGTAGGGGGACTTGCTGTCTGGTCAGTGGACTTTTTGTCTGGTCAGTGGACTTGGTAGTTGATTTATCAGACAGCAACATATGAGAGTTCGATTACCCAAGTGTTTCATTTGCACTTCCCGGCACACCTCAGTCATTGACCTGGCACTGCTGGCCTCTACACTTGCCTGGCACTGCTGGCCTCTACACTTGCCTGGCACTGCTGGTCTTACACTTGCCTGGCACTGCTGGTCTTACAGTTGCCTGGCACTGCTGGCCTCTACACTTACCTGGCACTGCTGGTCTCTACACCTGCCTGGCACTGCTGGTCTTACACTTGCCTGGCACTGCTGGTCTTACAGTTGCCTGGCACTGCTGGCCTCTACACTTACCTGGCACTGCTGGCCTCTACACTTGCCTGACACTGCTGGTCTTACACCTGCCTGGCACTGCTGGTCTTACACCTGCCTGGCACTGCTGGTCTTACACCTGCCTGGCACTGCTGGCCTCTACACCTGCCTGGCACTGCTGGCCTCTACACCTACCTGGCACTGCTGGCCTCTACACCTGCCTGGCACTGCTGGCCTCTACACCTGCCTGGCACTGCTGGCCTCTACACCTGCCTGGCACTGCTGGCCTCTACACCTACCTGGCACTGCTGGCCTCTACACCTGCCTGGCACTGCTGGCCTCTACACCTACCTGGCACTGCTGGCCTCTACACCTGCCTGGCACTGCTGGCCTCTACACCTGCCTGGCACTGCTGGCCTCTACACCTGCCTGGCACTGCTGTTCACTGCTGAAACTAATCAATGAATCACTGAAGGTAAATATCCCGAAAGAGTAATAGAAGTGCAGCAGGAAGGAATATTGGTTGTTTTGTTCTGGGTGATCAATCAGACTGTGAACTGTGGGGCACTGTTTGCTCAACTGTATGGTCGAGCTAGTGGACATTTTGTGCCTGTAATTTAGTGCTACAGCAAGTGATTTAGCGTTAAAGGGCCATGCAAATGAGCTGCAATGGTAGCTTTAACTCGTGGTTGAAGTATGTTACTTCCTTCGTTCCAATTAATCAATAAAGTTTGGTCAATAAAGGTGCGGTAATATGCATGAGAAAACTTTTGTAGCAGGGCGGTGGGATCGAACCGGCGTCCGGTGTCTCACTGGACACAGGGGACCTTAAATATCACATAAGAGTGAGTTTATTGTATTTGAAAAGCAAACTAGTCTTTGCTATTGTTGTTCTGGGACTGATAAGGATGGTTTAATCAACTTCAAGTGGATTACATTTCTGAGTTATTTATTGTTATATTTTGTTCATATATAATCTTTTGATTTTCTACTGTATACAGGATTTTTTTACAGAAAATTCGGAAATTTTAGCATATAATTTTTTTATTTGTTTTTTTTCAGTTTGCGATACAAGGAGCGTTGTATGTGGTGGCACCATGTATTGTGGACCATTAATGCTTATTTCTCCAGGTTTAGCGAGGGTTCTGACCCTTAGTGTATGTGTGTGTGTCAAGCTTATACACACTCTCACTCTCATTCTCTCACACTCTCACTCTCAGTCTCTCACACTCTCACTCTCAGTCTCTCACACTCTCACTCTCATTCTCTCACACTCTCACTCTCATTCTCTCACTTTCCTTCTCTCACACTCTCATTCTCATTCTCTCACATTCTCACTCTCAGTCTCTCACACTCTCACTCTCAGTCTCTAACACTCTCACTCTCAGTCTCTCACACTCTCACTCTCATTCTCTCACTTTCCTTCTCTCACACTCTCATTCTCATTCTCTCACACTCTCACTCTCAGTCTCTCACACTCTCACTCTCATTCTCTCACACTCTCACTCTCATTCTCTCACTCTCATTCTCTCACTCTCATTCTCTCACTCTCATTCTCTCACTCTCATTCTCTCACTCTCATTCTCTCACTCTCATTCTCTCACACTCTCACTCTCTCACACTCTCACTCTCAGTCTCTCACTCTTTCAATCTCAGGCACTAACGGGGCGGTAATGTCAACAAACAGCCAGATATTGACATACGTGATTGAGTACTCAAGTCATTATTTATTTCTCGTCAAATTTTACAGATGACAGACAGTACTGTGAAATAATCCGCCTTTTTAGGGGTATCTGAGTTAGTTTTGCTTCAAAATATATAAAACGCATACCATAATATGAATTAAACGAATCAACGCATACCATGAGATGAATTAAACGAATCAACGCATACCATGAGATGAATTAAACGAATCAACGCATACCATAAGATGAATTAAACGAATCAACTCATGCCATAATATGAATTAAACGAATCAACGCATACCATAAGGTGAATTAAACGAATCAACGCATACCATAAGATGAATTAAACGAATCAACGTATTATAAAAATTTACCGTAAGTTTACGTTACGGAATTTGGCTTACTGGGATGTTCTACGTCATTTGATTACAGTCTGAATAAAGTTACATAATGTAATGAAGTAATATTTTGGACTAAATATGTTTACCCGTCATGTTCTGACCATGAACGTAGCTCAGTATATGTCGCTGCCGTTTGTTATCAATAAAATAATATTGTATTCGTATAGGGTTGTTTAATTTCCCTTATCAGTTCTTATTGTATTCGTATCATGTTTAATTTCCCTTATCAGTTCCTATTGTATTCGTATCATGTATAATTTCCCCTTATCGGTAATTTTGTTTGTGTATACGTTAGGTCCGTCCGTTGTTTCCCCTCAAATAAAATTAACGACCGTTGTCTCCGGAGTGAGAATTGCGTTGGTCTCATTTTATCTCAAACGTTATCTTGAGGTTTTGATAAACTGAACGTCCAGCCTCTGAGGGATGCTGGGAAGTTTAGCTGTGATGTAGTGCCACGAGGGAATTGGGTGATAAGACAGGACTTAACTATCCAATCGAGCATAATTGTCTGGTTATAAAGCAGCCGCAGTGATTGTCGCCTGTGATTGGCTGACAGAGATAACTGTCTAGACGTGGAGTGCTCGGTCGGAGTGCAGTTACACTTAAAAATATATATATATATATATATATATATATATATATATATATATATATATATATATATATATATATATATATATATATATATATATATATATATAATACATATGTATATATACTGTTATCTGCAGTATAACGATCGTTGGATTGTTTCAAGTGTAGGTTACACATATGAATAAATTTGGGTGGGAATAAATAGGAGCTGCCTCTTATAGGCCTCTTATAGGCCTCTTATAGGCCTTCTACAGTTATTGTGTTCTCATGTTCTTTTAAACTAACACAATTTTTAGAATGTGTATTTTTTTTTCTTAAACTATAATTCAATTGTATAAATTTCACTTGTACATGAAACTGATCTTAATAGTTTGTAAGACTAGTTACTGACCTCTTTTGTTATCTCCTTAGAAGGAAGCTAAGACTAATAACATTCAAGGGTTGTAAAGTGATTAACGGATCGTGTTCCAGCCAAAGCAAGGCAATGTAAGGAATCAAAGAGTGTTGTAGGAGCCAGAGGGGAAAAAAAGCTTTAACTCTACTCTAAAATTATGTTATACCTCCAAACTATTGAGGCTTACAGGAGAATGTTTTGGGTCATATGAGAGGCGAGTGTTGGGTTTGAACGATATGTTGTTGTTGTTAAAGATTTGCTACTTGGAACAAAAAGTTCCAAGTAACACGGGCTATGGTGAGCCCGTAGATAGTTATATTGGACGATAGAGGGAAAGGAACTTATCAGGGAGAAACCGCCAAGCCATTACGTCCGTATAGCACTGGGAAAGGGGGTCAGGATAAGGATTTGGGATGGGACGGGGAGGAAAAGGAATGGTGCCCAACCACTTGGACGGTCGGGGATTGAACGCCGACCTGCATGAAGCGAGACCGTCGCTCTACCGTCCAGATCAAGTGGTTGGACAGATAGAGTAAACAATGCAAATGTCCTTGAAAAAAAATTGGTAAATGTGAAGTTTTGAGAGTGTGACAAGACGATCAGATGGTATTGAACGAATGGGTGAATAGATGATAAGTGCCTGGTGAACAGTATTAGGATCGACTGGGCACTGATCCTAATAGAGGGGGGCGAGCTGGTTGTAAACCGACTGGCGGGTCGTGTTTCAGGAAGAACTAGTAGGGCAAGGCTTACCATGAGGTATGGGAATGGTTCTAAATCTCCCAACATCGACCAGAAGTCGTCTACTCCTGTACCCACCTGTGACAATCAGACACAGGGGGCTTGTTAGAGAGCAGGACATACCCCATACCCATCCTGAGAGTGGCAGTGGACCCCATACCCATCCTGAGAGTGGCAGTGGACCCCATACCCATCCTGAGAGTGGCAGTGGACCCCATACCCATCCTGAGAGTGGCAGTGGGCCCCATACCCATCCTGAGAGTGGCAGTGGACCCTATACTCATCCTGAGAGTGGCAGTGGACCCCATACTCATCCTGAGAGTGGTAGTGGACCCCATACCCATCCTGAGAGTGGCAGTGGACCCCATACCCATCCTGAGAATGGCAGTGGACCCCATACCCATCCTGAGAGTGGCAATGGACCCCATACCCATCCTGAGAGTGACAGTGGACCCCATACCCATCCTGAGAATGGCAGTGGACCCCATACCCATCCTGAGAGTGGCAATGGACCCCATACCCATCCTGAGAGTGACAGTGGACCCCATACCCATCCTGTGGGTGGTAGTGGAAAAAAGTCACTGAGGGACATAATGAGTTCAGAGAGTGAGCTTCAAGGTTCGTGTAGCTAAGCCGTCACAGTGCTGAAGAGCTGGTCATATCATTTGTTAACAAAGTTAACAAATAAACCAACAGTGTCTTGCAGACGAGGAGTCACAATAACGTGGCTGAAATATGTTGACCAGACCACACACTAGAAAGTGAAGGGACGACGACGTTTCGGTCCGTCCTGGACCATTCTCAAGTTGGTTTACGAATGGTCGACTTGAATCCCAAACTTGAGAATGGTCCAGGACGGACCGTCGTCGTCCCTTCACTTTCTAGTGTATGGTTTGGTCAACAGTATCTTCAAAAGTTTCGTCAAAATACCTCGTCGACAAGAGACCCAAACTTAGGGTGGAACTAGTCATTGATGCACTTGGTCAACCTCTGAGGTGTTTCTTGTGCACTGCGACTTGTACATCAGTGAGCCGTCCTCATCTTGCTTAGTTTCTCACTGTTTCCCTCCCTCGTTAACCCCTCGGGCTTCCCCTCACCCCTCGGGCCTCCCCTCACCCCTCGACCCTCACCAGCCCCTGGTGACGAGACAAGGGGACATGTGTGTCCCATGTGTGAAGAACAATTAGCTTTGAAATTTACACCCTCACTGTATGACACCCGCGGACGTCCCTTGAGGGGTGTCTAGTGTGCCACACCTCATACACACCTCATTACACACCCACAGATGTCCCACTGGGGTGTCTAGTGTGCCACACCTCATACACACCTCATTACACACCCACAGATGTCCCACTGGGGTGTCTAGTGTGCCACACACCTCATCTACACCCCTACTACACCCACAGAGGTTCCACTGGGGTGCTGTGTAGCTTGCACCTACACTCACTATCTGGAGAGAAGTGACTGTATACCTCAAAGCCTCTACACTGACCAAGAAAGTCTTAAAGAAATTCTCATACTACGAAGACCTTCCTCTCAGGTAGATTCAGGCTGTCTGAAGACGACTGCCGGAACCCACAAATATAAACACCAATTCATTGAAGTCTAAATAGTAATCAGTTCAATTACAAGAACGCGAGTTATCTAACAAAAGGAATGTGGGTTATGCAGTGGGATCAAACTCACTCACTCCGCTAAATAAAACGTCGAAGCGCTATATAAATGCTTGCGGCCTGCGGGTTCCATCCATGCAAGCTGATCAATAATAACATTAGCAAATGCTTTACAAAATATAAGCTGCTTTTCACTTGTCCTTTTGTTAGGAAATAAGAAATTAAATGAGAGATATTATGATGGTTGTCAATTAAGTAGCAGCAATATACGGAGCAGCATCACGGAACACTGGATGACGTGTTCCGTTAATGCTGTGGAGGTTCCGTTAATGCTGTGGAGGTTCCGTTAATGCTGTGGAGGTTCCGTTAATGCTGTGGAGGTTCCGTTAATGCTGTGGAGGTTCCGTTAATGCTGTGGAGGTTCCGTTAATGCTGTGGAGGTTCCGTTAATGCTGTGGAGGTTCCGTTAATGCTGTGGAGGTTCCGTTAATGCTGTTGAGGTTCCGTTAATGCTGTCGAGGTTCCGTTAATACTGTTGAGGTTGCGTTAATGCTGTTGAGGTTCCGTTAATGCTGTGGAGGTTCCGTTAATGCCGTGGAGGTTCCGTTAATATTGTTGAGGTTCCGTTAATGCTGTGGAGGTTCCGTTAATGCTGTGGAGGTTCCGTTAATGCTGTGGAGGTTCCGTTAATGCTGTGGAGGTTCCGTTAATGCTGTGGAGGTTCCGTTAATGCTGTGGAGGTTCCGTTAATATTGTTGAGGTTCCGTTAATGCTGTGTAGGTTCCGTTAATGCTGTGGAGGTTCCGTTAATGCTGTGGAGGTTCCGTTAATGATGTGGAGGTTCCGTTAATGCTGTGGAGGTTCCGTTAATGCTGTGGAGGTTCCGTTAATATTGTTGAGGTTCCGTTAATGCTGTGGAGGTTCCGTTAATATTGTTGAGGTTCCGTTAATGCTGTGGAGGTTCCGTTAATGCTGTTTAGGTTCCGTTAATGCTGTGGAGGTTCCGTTAATCCTGTTTAGGTTTAGGTTCTTAGTTAATGGCCCAAGACGTCTGATTCTACATAGTCATTGCTCGGCCAATCCCACCCTAATCAGGGGGTCAAACTGGGTTGGGTGGGGTGATTGGGTGCTTGGCAGGTGTCTGCTGGGGGATTGGAGAACGGGGGGAGGGTTTGATTGTCTGCTGCACATCGTTAATTAATCCTTTTCAGTAACTGATTTCGTTGTGCAATACGTCGGATTTTTCTTGAATTACAGTTCAGGGATTTATTTGCCTGTTCTTATAGGTTACGTACTGGAGAGAGCATTACATAGAGCTTGCTGGAGAGAGCATTACATAGAGCTTGCTGGAGAGAGCATTACATAGGGCGTACTGGAGAGAGCATTACCTAGAGCTTACTGGAGAGAGCATTACATAGAACTTACTGGAGAGGGCATTACATAGAGCTTACTGGAGAGAGCATTACATAGAGCCTACAGGAGCAGCACAGAAGACAGCTCTACATATTACCCTCAGGAAGCCGTTCTCCCATGTTCCTCAGCTCTGTTCAATGGCTCTAAACGTTCCCACGGTGAATGCTTGTTTATAGAGCCGATTATCCTAATTCATAGCGTGTTTTGATCTTCTTAACTCATTCTTTCAGCGGTCCGGGATGGTTTTGATGGTGTAGTTAAGCGGGTAGTTTGTCAAACATTACGTCGACTGCTAGGGAGTAATGATCCGATAGATGCAATGGCGTCCGTACGCAGGCGGGTCACTCTCGATAGATGGGCGCTTCTTGCCTCTCCAGGTAATGAACAGCGGTTAAGGGGCTTGAAATTGAGGGAAGAGGTGCGTAAGTTACGTTCAGGTGTCATGCTATTCGCCTGCCACAGTTGTTTATGGGTTATTAGCAAAGGTTAAAATAGCCCCTAGAGAGACGGGAGCACAGGCGTTGCTCGAACCGCAAATCACCCCCGCTGTTGGTGGTAATGGTAGGCTGGTTGCCTTGTTACGTTGTCAGGGCGGTAATGCGCGTAATTAGCCCTCACAAGGCATCGACTGTGTTGGATTACAGGTAGCGAGTTATGCCGATGACTCCACACTTCGTTAATTTGCGTTAACACCTTAGTGTTGTGTGAGTGTGTGTGTGTGTGTGTGTGTGTGTGTGTGTGTGTGTGTGTGTGTGTGTGTGTGTGTGTGTGTGTACTCACCTAGTTGTGTCTGCAGGATCGAGCATTGACTCTTGGATCCCGCCTTTCGAGCATCGGTTGTTTACAGCAATGATTCCTGTCCTATTTCCCTATCATACCTGGTTTTAAAATTATGAATAGTATTTGCTTCCACAACCTGTTCCTGAAGTGCATTCCATTTTCCCACTACTCTATTAATGTGTGTGTGTGTGTGTGTGTGCGTGACTAGTTTCCTGTCATAAACTATCAAATTGTGGTTAAATTAATGAAATGGGGACATTATCGTAGTCTGAACGAGGCAGTTTAATCATTAACTTGTTTAATTTGATTGATTTTGAGATAATTGATCACTACAGTAAACAAAGACTTTCTCTGGCAAGAGTGGTAGGCCAGATCACCCTCTTCCAGGATGAGAGTCCAGCAGCGTGAGAGCCCAGCAGTGTGAGAGCCCAGCAGCGTGAGAGCCCAGCGGCTTGAGAGTCCAGCAGCGTGAGAGCCCAGCAGCGTGAGAGTCCAGCAGTGTGAGAGCCCAGCAGTGTGAGAGCCCAGTAGCGTGAGAGCCCAGCAGCGTGAGAGCCCAGCGGCTTGAGAGTCCAGCAGCGTGAGAGCCCAGCAGCGTGAGAGTCCAGCAGCGTGAGAGCCCAGCAGTGTGAGAGCCCAGCAGCATGAGAGTCCAGCAGCGTGAGAGTCCAGCAGCGTGAGAGCCCAGCAGCGTGAGAGCCCAGCAGCGTGAGAGCCCAGCAGCGTGAGAGCCCAGCAGCGTGAGAGCCCAGCAGCGTGAGAGCCCAGCAGCGTGAGAGCCCAGCAGCGTGAGAGCCCAGCAGTGTGAGAACCCAGCGGCTTGAGAGTCCAGCAGCGTGAGAGTCCAGCAGCGTGAGTGATGGGCGTCGTTTCTCCAGGTGCCACGTCACTGAGGAGAGAACACCCATCGGATGTCTTACAGTGCTAAAGTGTTACTATGAGGCAAATTGAGTAGTTATTTGGGAGCGACTGGCCGCTTGCCTCGGTCTCGCGGTAATTTTCACTTCCTCTATCACGTATCCAGGCTGTTAACATCTGCTACAGATTGTTGAATTAAACTCGGGTTTTCACGCTTCAGCACTCTGCCATCACACTCTTTTACCTAACCATAAATCCTGATATAAGGCCGTGATATAAGGCCTTATACTCTCTCTCTCCCTCCCACTTATACCGTGTTACGACTTGATGACCTCCAAGATGGACGGAAGAGTCGTTATTTTCATCTAATTTCATACGTGTGGGTTGGGTCGTTGGGTCGTTGTTTCAGCCGCGTTATTGTGACATTCTCTACAAACTCAAAAGATTAAGGTAAAGACGAATAATTTTGTCTTTGATGTGGTAGCTTGTGTTTCTATTACTCGTGAGTTAATCCCATCTGGAGCGATATTAATCCAATGTGAATTAATCCAGTGTTATGTGCTCGAGCGAAACGTGCTGTTTTTTCCCCAAGGTTTATAGTGATAAGGTGGGACGCAAAAAAAAATATATAAGGGTCTCGAATCTCCTTTGTATGGATACCTTCACACATAAATATAACCCATCGCAATGAGACAGATATTGCAGCCAAATTAGCGTGTAACAAGGATGAAGTTGAATTAGATCTAGGTATCCCCATCTCTGCTGTCAAAACTGTATTGGTCCAAACATTTAGATCTGATAGGAAAGAACTTACTGACTCCCAGCGACCTGAAAGTACTAGTATAAAAAGCTATGATTTGTTCAGATCTGAAACCTACATCTATGGACAGCACAAAACGTCCACTAGACTGTGCGACACAGTGGTTGCAAGGATCAGGTTGGGTTACCGTTACCTGTGGCAGGTGGCTGCAGGTGACGGGTCTCCCAATCCTGAGCACTCCAGTTGCAAACTCTGTGAGCAGGAACTACGGCATGATCTCCCGCACTACATCACTGAATGCCCAGTTATTAGACCTTTCAGACCAGTTGGCATGAGGTACCTGGAGCTTTGCAATTACTTTATTCACTCTCGTATTCTTGAAGATATCCTCACAGTATACCCAAAATTTGCCAGTGCAGGCTATTAAACACATGGCTCTGTATGACTAACCATCCTGCGAGATGGGGACTTGTATTACCACTGCTACCTTATTCACTCTTGTGTTGATGATATCCTCAAAATGCATCCGGAGTCTGCCAGTGCAGACTGCCTCTCATATGACTCTGTATGACTAACCATCCTGTGTGATGGGGATTTTTTAACATCATGTAGTTAGCTTTTTTGACACACTGTACTCCACTTCATATAGTCTAGGGTAGCTGCACTAATGCACATGTACCTCATGTATTAATAAAAAAAAAGTAAAATGAAACTTGTAAATACTTCTTATGATTTAATATACTCTAAACAGCTATTGACTGAGTAATAGTTCTTAATGTTTTCTCCCAGACTGTGTCAGAAGCAAAGTCAAGTGTTGGAGACAGAACCACTTCAACCCAAGACAAATATTCTTATTTTGACCAGACCACACACTAAAAGGTGAAGGGACGACGACGTTTCGGTCCGTCCTGGACCATTCTCAAGTCGATTTGAGAATGGTCCAAGACGGACCGAAACGTCGTCGTCCCTTCACCTTCTAATGTGTGGTCTGGTCAACTTACTTTAGCCACGTTATTGTGACTCATCGCCTGCAAATATTTTTATTCCTCGAGAAAGTGATGAAATCAAGAAGATGAAACTTGCTCTCGTATTCTTGATTTACATCTAATGAAGAATCTTACACTAAATCATTGTTAGATTCTGAATAAATAATTTGTTCAGAATCTAACTGTTAAGTTTATTTATCGCATAATCTGACGAAATAGAACATTCGAAAATTTGAACGTGTATTCTAAACATCAAATGTTTAATGGTCAGCCCAGCACAAGATAAAACATTTGATGTTCTGAATAAACTTAACAGATTCTGAACACATCATTTGTTCAGAATCTAACAACGATTCAATGATAGATTCTAACAATGATTCACTGTTATCTACAATGACTCACCATGAACGAACGAACAGTGGAAGTGTCACCCCAGAGATACCAGTCATGACTACAGTTAAGCGAGTAACAAATTTAGAATACAATGCTGTCATATCACTCTCCATGACGCCAGATACAAACCTAGGTTCCCAGGAGATATTTTACTGGACTTAAACAGCAGGATGAACTCTCAGGTAGCAGTCATAATCTTTCTGCGATGTTGACACGATGGCTCAAGTATTCACTAATCAGTAGGATAATTAACAATTGACCCAAGTCACAAAGTGACGACTTTTCGGTCTCTCTAGGACCGTTATCGGGTGACGAAACAAGATAGGCAGAGTCACTATAAGGCAAGAAGGAACGACAATGTTTTGTTTGACCAGAGCTAGAAACAACTATATGTCACTATAGGAGAGGGGGGTATCCGGCGGGGCCCGGGGTAATCCATCTCTCTCTCTCTCTCACCTCTCTTCTTTTTCCCCTCTCACCATATATTTTCCCCTGCTATCTCCTCCATTTCCCTCCCCAATTCTCCCTACCTTCCCCTCCAACTTCAAACAGACAGATATTTCTGTTTATATATAATGGGTAACAGGCTGCACCCGGGTCTCTTTCTCCCCCCCCCCCTCCTTTTCTACCCTTTCCCTCTTCACCCCATCCCCTTGACCTCACTCGTCCCTTCCCTTCGTTTTCTATCTCTCCCCTCTCTCTCCCTTTCTCAGAAAATTGATTATTAACAAGCACAAACACACCTTTATTGGTCTCAGAAAATTTATTATTAACAGCACTGTAAACTCTTTGGTAATCCCACCGCATATTTCACACTTGACTCCTGGAAAATCGCATGGAGGTGTCTACAATTGCCAACTTCTTAAACCATTTAACCTAGTCCTAACCCCCCGCCCCTCCCGCCCTCTCTACCAGCCTATGTCCGTCCTTTACGCCAAACCAGTCTCCCTGCAAATTTGTGTGAGGCTAGCCCCAGGCGTCTGCCTCCAACATTGGACAGACAGAAATACTCTCTTATAGGGACAGATTTACAAACAACAATAGTCCTGTTGGTCGAAGATCAATCTCTACAAGGAGAACCGAGAATTGGCAGAGTTTTCCGACTCTAAAGGTATTTATCATATCATTATCGTTACTTGGCTTAGATAACAACCTATAACCTTGTCTTTTGATGAGGGTGTTGCAAAGAATGATGGGTCGTATCATCAGACTCATCAACATGAAAGCTGTACCGACAAGTCTTCAGAATATGGAACATTTGACCCACGAAACTGGCTGATCCCCACGAAACTTAAGACCAAACTCGGCACAAATTATTACTACTCTCTACTCAGCAGCAGACGCTGAAATCCACCATCCTGCTCCTTTGTTGCGTAAACATATTCTTAGGTTAAATCTGGTTCTATTGCCATTTAATTGCCAGTTGGGAGTGGCAGCAGTTCTGAATCTTATCAAGAAACACATCTCGTTCTTCAGAGACAAATTTCTTGAAAAATGGAAATATTAGCTTTGACATCCGCACTTATTGCCACGCTCCCATATTGCTTCATGACTTTAATGTTGGTCACATGTTCCAGAAATATTGATTTAGGTGCACAACCAAAAACGATTTTCCGCTTTGGCTGAAGTCAGACGAAACCAGCGCCTCACCTCAGGGTATCCCGGTCGGCCGAGCGGACAGTACGCTGGATTTGTGATCCTGTGGTCCCGGGGTCGATCCCAGGCGCCGGCGAGAAACAATAGGCAGAGTTTCTTTCACCCTATGCCCCTGTTACCTAGCAGTAAAATAGGTACCTGGGTGTTAGTCAGCTGTCACGGGCTGCTTCCTGGGGGTGGAGGCCTGGTCGAGGACCGGGCCGCGGGGACACTAAAAACCCCGAAATCATCTCAAGATAACCTCAAGATAACCCCTGGGGGTCAGGGCAGTCTGGCCCACACCCTGGGGTGACCGTGGGGTGATTTACGAGGTCAGGCAGAGTCTGCGGTCAACACCCGTGTGTAACAGCACCCTGCAGACCTGGCGGCAGACGCCAGGTCTGCCTCGCGCACAAGAGAGTTAACCTGCGCTCTGCTGATAAATCATTTCCTTTCAGAAAACCGCGAAAGTCAAGAGGAGTATTATCCTTCTTGCTCCATATTTACCAAACAGTTTATTTATGGATTCTCGGCGGTGTTGCGCGGTTTCCTGTGAGCCTGCGGGAGCCGGTGAGGGTCCTGCGCGTACCTCAAACCAGCCTTTAAGTTCCTACTTATCTTCTTAAAGACTTGCAGGCGATGAGTCACAATAACGTGGCTAAAGTAAGTTGACAAGACCACACACTAGAATGTGAAGGGACGACGACGTTTCGGTCCGTCCTGGACCATTCTCAAGTCGACGTTTCGGTCCAGGACGGACCGAAACGTCGTCGTCCCTTCACATTCTAGTGTGTGGTCTTGTCAACTTCTTAAAGACTTCATTTATCCCGTACGTTATTGAACTTTGTGTTAGGGAAAGTACTTCCTTCCTCTCGCCACATCTTGTTCTAAGACGGAAACTGATCCACCTACGTTATGTACTTGTTATAAATTTGGCATTATTACCAGTTTTATTTCTCCCCCTTTCCATTTTCACGAAGCAGACAATTTGTTTTCCTCTGTATAGGTATAAACAACATTAGACGCCACCACGCGCCTCTTGAGAGCGCAACAGCGCAGTGGTTTGATGGTAAAGCCTTCAATTTCCTTCAATTTCCTTCAGTGTAACCTCCTGGAATCAGATGACTTGCTTAGTCGAATATAGACTGTGAATTTTCTCTATTGCCTCTATGCAACGGTTTATTGCTTCGCATGATTACCTAATATTTACTTTTGACTGAATTACGAGAGAAATAATTTCCATTTTTTACCTCAGAGTCGATAGCTATTTTCCCCTATCTGATCAAATGTGACATGGAGGAGGCGGAGGCAACCAGTGCTTGCTCGTGTCGGCCTTAATGATAACCTGTGTCATAGGGGCGACTCTGCGCATGCATGGGGCCATAGGGTCAACTCTGCGCATGCGTGTGGCCTTTGGGTCGACTCTGCGCATGCGTGTGGCCATAGGGTCGACTCTGCGCATGCGTGTGGCCTTTGGGTCGACTCTGCGCATGCGAGCTATATAGTCATAATGGCTTGGCGCTTTCCCCTGATAATTCCCTTCCCTTCTGTGTGTGTTTGTGTGTGTGTGTGTGTGTGTGTGTGTGTGTGTGTGTGTGTGTGTGTGTGTGTGTGTGTGTGTATTCACCTAGTTGTGCTTGCGGGGATTGAGCTTTGGCTCTTTGGTCCCGCCTCTCGACTGTCAGTAAACTGGTGTACAGGTTCCTGAGCCTACTGGGCTCTATCATATCTAAATTTGAAACTGTGTTTGGAGTCAGCCTCCACCACATCACTGTTTAATGCATTCTACCTGTTAACTACTCTGGCACTGAAAAAATCCTTTCCTTCGTCTGTGGCTTATTGGAGTACTAAACTTTCAACTGTGTACCCTTGTTTGTGTTCTGCCCATGCTAAATAGTTTGTATTTGTCCACCCTGTCAATTCCTCTGAGAATTTTGTAGGTGGTGATCATGTCTCCCCTAATTCTTCTGTCTTCCAGGGACGTGTGGTTTAATTCCCATAGCCTTTCCTTGTAACTCAAACCTCTTAGTTCTAGGACTAGTGTGATGCCAGACTAGTCCCTGAATCTTCTACTTTGTCTTGTGTTTAACTAGGTATGGACTCCAGGCTGAAGCTGCATACTCCAGGATTGGTCTGACATATGTGGCATCCAAGGTTCTGAATGATTCCTTTTACAAGTTTCTAAAGGCAGTTCTTATGTTGGCCAATTTAGCATATGCCGCTGATGATGTGGGCTTCTGGAGACAGGTTCGGTGTGATATCAACCCCAGATCATTCTCTCTATAGTATTTGACTCTTGAAAGCACTGCGTTACACAGTGGTTGCCAGGATCAGGTTCGGTTACCGTTACCTGTGGCAGGTGGCTACAGGTGACGAATCTCCCAATCCTCAGCACTCCAGGTGCAAACTCTGTGAGCAGGAACTGCGGCATGATCTCCCACACTACATCACGGAATGTCGAGTTATTAGACCCTTCAAACCAGTTGGCATAAGGTACCTGGAGCTTTGCAATTACTTTATTAACTCTCGTGTTCTTGAGGATATCCTCATATTGCACCCAAAAATTTACCAGTTCAGGCTCCTGGTCGAGGAAGCACGAGAGCCGTACCGTCGCGCCTCAAGCCACACTCCTCTCACACTAAATGAATGTTGTGCAAAAAAAATCTTGCAGCGGTTATAAGCTGGGAGGAGAGCGTTCACACGGAGATTACCACATCGCCAGTGTGTGTGTGTGTGTGTGTGTGCGAGGCTGTCTCTGTGGTTTTGCAGCTGACTGCGTCTCGTGTGAGCGATGAGAATCGAACAAAGTACACAGAGAACAAACACTGTGTTGCGTGTTGCTTGTTTGGTGGGCCACCCGTCCTCAGGCCAGGCTCGTCCACACAGCGGTCGACCCCAAAGACGCCTTTATCAACTTTAACGAAGTGTGAGTTCATTTGTTTTTAAGTTTAACGAAGTTATCGTTAAGTTTAACGAGTTTAACGAAGTGAGTTGGTAATTATCAACAGAGCACTATAAGCCATTACGTCCATATATAATTGTAAGGGATCAGAGGATCATTGATTGTTTCGATCGATTGTTTCAAACGTGGTTGGACATGTATACGAGTTGGATTGGGTGGTTATAAATAGGAGCTGCCTCGTACGGGCCAATAGGCCTTCTGCAGTTACCTTGTTCTTATGTTTTTATAATCAGGAAATAGAATAGGAACGATGCCAAGTCTCTTGGACGGTCGGGGATTGAACGTCGACCTGCAAGAAGCGAGGATGTCGCTATACTGTACATGCCAAAGTTTTCTTTTCTCTAAACACAAATTGATATTATTATATATTATAATTTGGTGTATAAGACTAGGAAAAGGATAGGTCCATTAAAATCTGAGACAGGTCAAATAACGGATAATGACAAGGAGATGAGTAGTATTTTTAACAAATATTTTATATCTGTATTTACTAAAGAAGAACTTAACAATATGCCTTCAGCCGAACAAGTCTATGTGGGTGGGGATGGGGACAGGTTGACTAGTTTAGCAGTTACCAGGGAGGATGTAATTAAACAATTAGTAAAACTAAAACCAAACAAATCCCCAGGGCCGGATGAAGTGTTTGCCAGGGTGCTTAAAGAATGCAAAGAGGAGCTTTCCGAGCCACTGTCTACCATATTTAATAAATCAATAGAGTCAGGCAGAGTGCCAGAGTCATGGAAGGTAGCTAATGTGGTACCAATTTTTAAGAAAGGAGATAGATCACTTGCGTCAAACTATCGGCCAATTAGCCTAACGTCTATTGTGGGAAAGTTACTTGAATCAATAATTGCAAATACAATTCGTCTCCATCTTGAAAAACATAAATTAATAAATGAGTCGCATCATGGTTTTACAAATGGCCGTTCATGTTTAACAAATTTGCTAACTTTTTATTCCAGCATAGTTGAAGCAGTTGATAGTGGTAAGGATTATGATGTTGTGTACCTTGACTTTAGCAAAGCTTTTGATACAGTGCCACATGAAAGACTAATTAAAAAAATTAGATTGATAGATAAATTGGATTGATTGGGCTTCAGTGGAAGCCTCAATAGACTTTTAGAGGATTCGGGTTAATCCCAGGTTGCCTTACTTTTACCATGTCATGGTTTAGTTCGATCTTTAAGGCGTGGGCATGGGAGGACCAACTGTTTGTGTGTGTGTGTGTGTGTGTGTGTGTGTGTGTGTGTGTGTGTGTGTGTGTGTGTGTGTGTGTGTGTGTGTGTGTGTGTGGGAGAGAGTTCGAATCCCCCTCACTACTCCTGATTTTCTCACTGCTACTGCTAATGTGATATGATATCGACACCCGCACATCCTCTCAACCCGAGGAGGAGTTAAGAGGATAAGACGAAGTTAAAAAAAGAGGAAGCGAGTGCAGGGAGCCGGTCGGCCGAGCGGACAGCACGCTGGACTTGTGATCTTGTGATCCTGGGTTCGATGCCAGGCGAGAAACATTGGGCAGAGTTTCTTTCACCCTATGCCCCTGTTACCTAGCAGTAAAATAGGTACCTAGGTGTTAGTCAGCTGTCACGGGCTGCTTCCTGGGGGTGGAGGTCTGGTCGAGGACCGGGCCGCGGGGTCACTAAAAAGCCCCGAAATCATCTCCAGATAACCTCAAGATATGAGGCATAGTGGCCAGCATCAACAGTCTCCCCGATAACACACACACACACACACAACACATAAGTCACGTCAACACCTTCACGGCCCAATACACTTATTTCCCCCCTTCCCCCCCCCCCCTGCTCCGCCCCCTTCCTCTCCCCCTCCCCCCCTGCTCCGCCCCCTTCCTCCCCCCCCCCTGCTCCGCCCCCTCCCGCCCCCCCCTGGCGGCGAAGGCCACACTGCGTTCGCTTGTTTTCCAACACCAGGTATATTCCGTCATCCCGGACATAACACAGTTTAATCACTGTGTCTTCCCACCATTGAGCCACCGCATCGTTGCTCTAATGACCAGATTACTCCTTAAGTGACGGCCGCCGCGCTCTCAACGGGAACCATGCGATGGAAGCACCTACGTCCCTTTCGGAGTGAGGTGCCTCTATTGGGATTGGTGTCTCTCCATTGGGATTGGTGCTTCCCCATTGGGATTGGTTCTTCCCCATTGCGATTGTGGTGCCTCCCCATTGGGATTGGTGTCTCTCCATTGCGATTGGTGCTTCCCCATTGCGATTGGTGTCTCCCCATTGGGATTGGTGTCTCCCCATTGGGATTGGTGCCTCCCCATTGTGACTGGTGTCTCCCCATTGTGATTGGTGTCTCCCCATTGTGATTGGTGTCTCCCCATTGCGATTGGTTCTTCCCCATTGCGATTGGTGCCTCCCCATTGGGATTGGTGCTTCCCCGTTGCGATTGGTGCCTCCCCATTGGGATTGGTGTCTCCCCATTGTGATTGGTGTCTCCCCATTGGGATTGGTGTCTCCCCATTGTGATTGGTGCCTCCCCATTGGGATTGGTTCTTCCCCATTGCGATTGAAGCTCCACCCGTTGGAATTCAACCTCATTACAATGGGATTCAAGCTCCTCCTGGTTGGTCACGTTGCTACAGCACTCGGATGCAATGAGTGAGTTGTGCTTGCAATATGTATTTACTCTGCAAGGTCAATCACACCTGTTCTAGTTGCAAGGCTGACTTATCTGGTAAAGTATGGCTACAACACTGCCATACTTTACCAGATAGTAACGATGTTAAATAGTTACTATCCCATGGTAGCCTAAAATATGGGCTACCATGGGATGACCTGACATGTGGCTACCATTGTTTGTCATGCCCTGAATTCCTTCATGCATGATGGAATTGTGAAAGCTGTGTTGTGGGTTGCTTCTTGAATACAAATTTGACTTACTGAGGCTGTCAGGGATAACTTGACATTTAAAGTCATGACGCTACCGAATTTACGTAACGATTGTATATATATATATATATATATATATATATATATATATATATATATATATATATATATATATATATATATATATATATATATATATATAACCCGGAAACCTCAGGACTACGAATCCGAGGCGCTGTCCACTCAGCTATCAGGAGCCCTAATCAGCCACCGTACAGGCAGCGTCGGGTCCCTGGCCATCTTGAGGTTATCTTGAGATAATTTCGGGGCTTTAGTGTCCCCGCGGCCCAGTCCTCGACCAGGCCTCCACCCCCAGGAAGCAGCCCGTGACAACTGACTAATACCCAGGTACCTATTTTACTGCTAGGTAACAGGGGCATAGGGTGAAAGAAACTCTGCCCATTGTTTCTCGCCGACGCCCGGAATCACATTATCACAAGTCCAGCGTGCTGTCCGCTCGGCCGACCGGCTCCCTATTGGAACAGTTTCACTACAAAAAACTCAACGTTAGTACACACCACTACAAAAGTTTTGTATTTGAGATCATTTATTTTTCCGCTTTCATTCTGAAGTAGTATTGATATCTAGAGTGATCTTCATGTCTAAAACTTCCAGGTTTACCGGCACGCTAAGCCACATCTGATATTTAACAGACGATTGGATTTTATTTTCAACAAATTCCAGGTTCCTTCACTTTCCCCCCTGACTCGTTATCTTAAGCCTGGAGCCCCTGAAGCAGCTTCTCCAGATAGTCTTCTATAACCTTGGCTGATCCAGAGCTTATCTTAAGCGTTTGTGATTAAGGGGGACACGTGTCCTCAGGCTGTGTCCTCAGGCTGTGTCCTCAGACTGTGTCCTCACGCTGTGTCCTCAGACTGTGTCCTCACGCTGTGTCCTCACGCTGTGTCCTCACGCTGTGTCCTCACGCTGTATCCTCAGACTGTATCCTCACGCTGTGTCCTCACGCTGTGTCCTCAGACTGTGTCCTCAGACTGTGTCCTCACGCTGTGTCCTCACGCTGTGTCCTCAGACTGTGTCCTCACGCTGTGTCCTCACGCTGTGTCCTCAGACTGTGTCCTCAGGCTGTGTCCTCAGGCTGTGTCCTCAGGCTGTGTCCTCAGGCTGTGTCCTCAGGCTGTGTCCTCAGGCTGTGTCCTCACGCTGTGTCCTCACGCTGTGTCCTCACGCTGTGTCCTCAGACTGTGTCCTCAGGCTGTGTCCTCACGCTGTGTCCTCACGCTGTGTCCTCAGACTGTGTCCTCACGCTGTGTCCTCAGGCTGTGTCCTCACGCTGTGTCCTCACGCTGTGTCCTCACGCTGTGTCCTCACGCTGTGTCCTCACGCTGTGTCCTCACGCTGTGTCCTCAGACTGTGTCCTCACGCTGTGTCCTCAGACTGTGTCCTCAGGCTGTGTCCTCAGGCTGTGTCCTCACGCTGTGTCCTCAGGCTGTGTCCTCAGGCTGTGTCCTCACGCTGTGTCCTCAGGCTGTGTCCTCAGGCTGTGTCCTCAGGCTGTGTCCTCACGCTGTGTCCTCACGCTGTGTCCTCAGGCTGTGTCCTCAGGCTGTGTCCTCACGCTGTGTCCTCAGACTGTGTCCTCACGCTGTGTCCTCAGGCTGTGTCCTCAGACTGTGTCCTCACGCTGTGTCCTCAGGCTGTGTCCTCACGCTGTGTCCTCAGACTGTGTCCTCACGCTGTGTCCTCAGACTGTGTCCTCAGGCTGTGTCCTCAGACTGTGTCCTCACGCTGTGTCCTCACGCTGTGTCCTCAGACTGTGTCCTCACGCTGTGTCCTCACGCTGTGTCCTCAGGCTGTGTCCTCACGCTGTGTCCTCAGACTGTGTCCTCACGCTGTGTCCTCACGCTGTGTCCTCAGGCTGTGTCCTCAGACTGTGTCCTCACGCTGTGTCCTCACGCTGTGTCCTCAGACTGTGTCCTCACGCTATATCCTTATCCAATGCGTTGCATTTTTTTGACGATAACAACTACGCTTAATAATTACAACTTATTAATGCAAATTCAAGTCCCAGGAGTATGGCCCCAGGTGATGCCTCCGCCTCCATGGGTTAGGTGGGTTGCTTGGGTTCATGCGTTACTGGTTAGGAAGAAACATCATTTATGTATTTTTTTTACTGAGTTGCAGACTGGGAGAACGGGGTCGACTCGGGATCACGTTTTCTTTAAGTTGGTGTATTACTGTTACAGAGGTACATGAGTACTTGTACACGCAAAGGTGTACTCATCTATTCTGTGTGTGTGTACACACCGTGGGTTTAATTTGGTCAGGTGGAGTGTTTAGGGCTAAAGTGTACTTACTGGTTGGTCAGTAAGCGCTTGTTTGGCCTTAATAACCCTCTATTAATTGCTAATGGCTAATCTATTATTAGCTATTAATTGGCCTTAAAGCCCAATACCAAACACCTGTGTTGGAAGGCAGAAACACACTGTAAGCATTCCCTAAACCATCGTAGATAAACCCGAGTGCCTGAGGGACCTGTTACTCACGCTAGAAGCTGTACATGAGGAGTGAGGGACCTGTTACTCACGCTAGAAGCTGTACATGAGGAGTGAGGGACCTGTTACTCACGCTAGAAGCTGTACATGAGGAGTGAGGGACCTGTTACTCACGCTAGAAGCTGTACATGAGGAGTGAGGGACCTGTTACTCACGCTAGAAGCTGTACATGAGGAGTGAGGGACCTGTTACTCACGCTAGAAGCTGTACATGAGGAGTGAGGGACCTGTTACTCACGCTAGAAGCTGTACATGAGGCGTGAGGGACCTGTAACTCACGCTATGAGCTGTACACGCGGCGTGAGGGACCTGTTACTCACGCTATGAGCTGTACATGAGGAGTGAGGGACCTGTAACTCACGCTATGCGCTGTACATGCGGCGTGAGGGACCTGTAACTCACGCTATGAGCTGTACATGAGGAGTGAGTGACCTGTACCTCACTCTATGAGCTGTACATGAGGAGTGAGGGACCTGTAACTCACGCTATGCGCTGTACATGCGGCGTGAGGGACCTGTAACTCACGCTGGCGACTCTGATGGACACTCAGTACACAAAGTAATTACCAGCAACTGTATACAATGTCCGTATCTATCCGGAGTACACAGTAAACTCCGGTGTTTATGGCAATGGTCGTGGAGAAAATGGACGATATGGCCGGATGCCCGCCAAACCCACTCCCAGTTTTGATAAAAGCAGCGGCTGTGATAGCAGCCGGCTGTGATAGCAGCCGGCTGTGATAGCAGCCGGCTGTGATAGCAGCCGGCTTTATGGAGATTACTTAGTTGTGTATGGCCGCCCCTCGCCACGTTCTCACGACGAGTGGATCACTTCAACTGTTACTTCATTATTCAGGTGATGTATATTCTCACTGGTTCTTAACGCTCGTAACTCAAGACCTTTTCTCCCCACTTCTTGGTGAAGAGTGACGTGGTGGGGGTGCTTACTTGTCAAGGACGGTTACTGACTTTAGTACTTTTCTGCGTGAGTTTGTACTGGTGGCTGTACTCACCTAGTTGTACTGGTGGGGGGGGTGGAGCTTCGACTCGACTTGGGGGTTGCCCGTGACGCAGTGGCATGCCACTCGTCCGGTGCTTCGGGAGCGAGTTCGCCCTGGGTTCGTATCCTGGCCGGGGCGCCAATCTTTAACTGTACGCCTTTGTTCACCCAGCAGTGTGAATGGGTACCTGGGGCCAGATTCACGAAGCAGTTACGCAAGCACTTACGAACCTGTCCATCTTTTCTCAATCTTTGGCGGCTTTGTTTACAATTATTAAACAGTTAATGAGCTCCGAAGCACCAGGAGGCTGTTTATAACAATAACAACAGTTGATTGGGAAGTTTTCATGCTTGTAAACTGTTTAATAAATGTAACCAAAGCCGTCAAAGATTGAGGAAAGATGTACACGTTCGTAAGTACTTGCGTAACTGCTTCGTGAATCTGGCCCAGGTTGTTAAACGATTCGCCGGGTCGTATTGCAGGGAAAATTAAGATTAAGGACTAAACATAATACAAATAATAGAAAACCTGAACAAATCCACAAGGGCTGTGACGAGGATTCGAACCTGCGTCCGGGAGCATCCCAGACGCTGCCTTAATCGACTGTGGATTTGTTCATTTGATGCATCACGTTATTGTGATATCTGCGTGTAATGGAAAACCAGTCCTTAGGGATGGAGTCTCCCTCGGGGTAATCACTTCAAAACCACCAGGTAATTAGTGATATTATCTGTTCCCTTATCCTTTGTTTGGTTAGGTTAAGGTTAGGTTAGGTTCGGGTTGGATTGGTCAAGTTGGGTTGAAATAGTGTCATTCTCAAACATGTGAAATATGACATTAAAAAAAACTGAGTATTTCCTATAATTTGACATTAAAGAAACCTTTTGTCTTGAAGCCTATCAGAGAAAACGATCATGCTAAAAAAAATCTCTGTTAAACCCTGGATTTACAATATACTATAGTTATAACTTGAGAATATTCTCTGTTTAGGACAAAAATTCACTCGTCAGTGAATTCGTGTGTGTGTTTGTGGTGAAGATTGACTTCATAACGTGTGTTTTTGTAGTGAAGATTGACTTCACAGCGTGAGTGTAGTGAAGATTGACTTCACAGCGTGAGTGTAGTGAAGACTGACTTCACAGCGTGAGTGTAGTGAAGACTGACTTCACAGCGTGAGTGTTATGGAGTGTCTGTAACAGTCTGAAGTCACCAGTAGACTGACGACTTCGGATTTTCCAACTCGACACAAATCTTGATCATTAATTGCACGATAAGAATGGAAGGTCCGACACAAATCACTTGAGCAGCCACCAAAGGGGGTGCCCCGGAGCTTGAGCCTCACCCAACCCCCACAACCCCCACGCAACCCCCACGCAACCCCCCCACAGCCCCACATTGCGTGCACGACCCAAGTGCCACTCTCAGACCTGGCTCTCCGTCATTCACAACTGCTATTCATAAACCAGTCGTTATTACCTCGTATACTCATCCATAGGAATTAGTTAAGTTACGGTCCATTCTCTGGCAAAATGAGGGACGGGCTACCAACCATAACAGGTCTGTTGCTCAACATGTGTGTAACTCACGGTCCCGCTCTGTGACGGAGGTGTGTTGTCTGGTGGTTGTCGAAGCCGGTGCTTGGATGATGTGTTTGGATGTGTGGGTGTTGTGTTTGGATGTGTGGGTGTTGTGTTTGGATGTGTGGGTGTTGTGTTTGGATGTGTGGGTGTTGTGTTTGGATGTGTGGGTGTTGTGTTTGGATGTGTGGGTGTTGTGTTTGGATGTGTGGGTGTTGTGTTTGGATGTGTGGGTGTTGTGTTTGGATGTGTGGGTGTTGTGTTTGGATGTGTGGGTGTTGTGTTTGGATGTGTGGGTGTTGTGTTTGGATGTGTGGGTGTTGTGTTTGGATGTGTGGGTGTTGTGTTTGGCTAGTTAGGTGTGTTGTTGGTAGTTGGGTAGTTAAAAGCAACACCAGCCAGAGGCGTGACAACGGAGCCTCGGGAGGACCACAATAACGGATAACAGCACCGCGCGGTTAACGGCAGTATAGTATCAACAGTAAGGATAACAGCACCGCGCGGTAAGCGGCAGTATAGTATCAACGGTAAGGATAACAGCACCGCGCGGTTAAAGGCAGTATAGTATTAACGGTAAGGATAACAGCACCAACGGTTAACTGCACAATAGAATCAGCTGCGCGGGCGTCAAAACAGGACCAGACACAAAACAGGAACAACAGAACTAACCGCGTGTTTGTCATAACTCGTTATCATCGTTGCTATCAGACTGACGGGCCTCAAACGACTGACGTTCAGTGATGATAAACTGCCAGGTGTGGGCAGACGAGGAGTCACAATGACGTGGCTAAAGTAAGTTGACCAGACCACACACTAGGAGGTGAAGGGACGACGACGACGTTTCGGTCCGTCCTGGACCATTCTCAAGTCGATTGATCGACTTGAGAATCAACAATCCCAAGTAGTGGGTTTTGAAGTTCATGGGTGAAGATTAGTAGTTTCGAGGAGCAAAGGAAGCAATGCTCCAGGTTGACAATGTCTCAATTAAGGTCATTAAGGATGATAGGTAACTACCCACAGGCTTAAGTGTATCGTGAAGAATACATGAATATCACCAATTGGGTGCTTTAAGTTCCCCAGGAGTCATATTTACCCCTTGTCTCAATCTTCGTCTCACAAGCCTTCTAACGCAAGATGTGTATATTCTACGGGATCACCTTAGTCCGTGCTGCTTGGAACGTTTTGTTCTAAGTAGCGAATGTTGAACAACAATGGGAAGATGTCATCTCCAGCTCCGGACGCAGCATCCTTGTTTCCTGCTCTCAGAAGCTGGTAGTCGAGGGCCTCTCCTTCATCACAGTCACGTACTGCCCGTCCCGGACCTTCTCACAATTATTGTGCTAATTGCTAATCGAAGGTGAGGTCTCTCCCAGCTCATTTTTTTTTATTCCAGATAAGTTTCGAGAAATAAATTTTTCCATCCTATAATTTCTTCGATAACTTTGATCTTCAGTTTTTAATAAGTTTGTATTTTTTATTTTTGGGGGGTAGATCTTCTTCTTCTTCAAGGTCGACCGTTGAGTGGCAGCTGTGTCCTAGTAACAGCTTGCTCGGCTTCCAGGACAAGGTCTGGCCCTAGATGGAGGTTGGACTCGGGTCCTTGGAGTCCTCGAGTCCCTGACTCGAGAGTAAACTGGGATGGATAAATTAAAGTCGGTCTTCAATGTATGTTTAGATAAGTTAAACGGCGGTACCCGGGTCGACCCGGTCAGTATCTCATAGTCTCTCTCTGTCTCTCTCTCTCTCTCTCTCTCTCTCTCTCTCTCTCTCTCTCTCTCTCTCTCTCTCTCTCTCTCTCTCTCTCTCTCTCTCTCTCTCTCTCTCTCTCACTCTCTCTCTCTCCATATGTCATGAACATATATTACAATATTACAGGCAAGAATGATAGAATTGGTTTTAAATTTTGTGTGGACATCAGTATGTAATGTTTAACAATCCAGTAAAAAAATAATAGAATACAAATAATTATTCCGTCATGTTAATATTATAAGACTCGCCATGGGGGTCACTATGGCATCATGTCAAGTTAAAATCGCTTCATTCATGTTAACCCCGACCCGCCCATGTTGAGCACGTATTTAACAGCAATTACTCATAAAAAAAAAATATTCTTGTGCATATTTTACGAACTATCGTTATGTTTCTTAAGCACGAACATCTAGTAACACGTAAACATTAAGATGCTAACTTCTTTACCGTGACAAGTTTCTCAAGGTCAGAGTGACAGGTGGGAGACTCAAGTTATAACAAAAGTCTCATAAAGTTTATTAATACTCAGCAATTGGACCAATTGGAACCCATTAGCATGTTAAGTGATTAATGTGTTTGGTTACTTAGAGCATAATAGGTAAGGGGGCGGGGGCGTCGGGGGGAGGGGGGGGCGTCGGGGGGAGGGGGGGGGGGGCGTCGGGGGGGGGGGGGGAAATCGGGGGGAGGGGGAGTCTTCCTGTAACTACCAGAGACGTCTCTAGTCATTGGGATGTAATTGCCCACACCTTGTGGCCACGAGGCAACGTCAGAACTGCTCTCATTACTTGCGTCTACATCCGTCTACTACTCTCTCTCTCTTTCCTGCTAATATAAAATGAAAACAAAATTTTACAATATGCAAATGAGCAATATTATAACGAACCGTGAGCTATCTACAACACTCACCGAGGCGGGATGATGCACGACTATTGCTCCAAGCACAGGAAAGGGTTGCACGACCTGCGCTCCTACAACCACTAGTTCAATTGTAACACAAGAGTATTTCTCTGTATCACTACGCTGCTGCTACTGTTTGCTCTATCTTATTAAGTAAATGTTCCATAAAAACGAAATGAAAAGCTGAGTGGCTCGTAAGATTGTCGTTAAGGCTCGCTGGAAGGCATGCAGATGCTTCCAGCTCTCACAATGCGAGGCATAATAATATTCGTCACAGTTCTCCACCCCCCCCCCCCTTACCCTGTCTCTCGAGCTAGTGAACTGATGTTCCCATTATGTAAACACCTGATAATTCCAGTGTTCTTCCAGGGAACTACCCCTGGAACTACCAATATATTACTCAGATTACAATATATTACCAGCAGGTGAAGGGTCGACGACGTTTCGGTCCGTCCTGGACCATTCTCAAGTCGATGAGAATGGAATCGACTTGAGAATGGTCCAGGACGGACCGAAACGTCGTCGTCGTCCCTTCACCCTTCTAGTGTGTGGTCTGGTCAACATTCTTCAGCCACGTTATTGTGACTCATCGCCTGCAACAGATTACCATTCACCACTAACCAGTTTCTGAGAGTCCTTCGTGCGTATATAAGGAACATCTGCTCACTTCCTACCAGTCATTTTAGTCTTTTGATAATTTATCCTTCCCTATGGTAAAGCATTTACCATTTTTGTGATTTAAGTGACTGTAAATCCCATTACTAATCATATACTAATCCCACTGTTAAGATCCAAAAAATCAGTCGAGTAACCCTATATTAATCTCTCTACTAGACCTCTAGCAATCTAATGCTAGATTCTAGATTAGAATCTACTAATGCTCTTCTAATCCCTCTGATTAGAAGAGCCAATTTTCTACCAATCCCTCAATTTTGTCTGTACCAATCCCCCCTATAAGGCCTCCGACATTGGGGTTGCTAACAGGAAATCCCCTGCATGTGGAGCTGCTACTTCTGTGAGGCGAGCAATGTCGTGTTGCAGCACCCAGGCACTCTGCAGCAACTTGGTCTACAATGGGGCCATCCCAGCTGGACTGCTTGTGGGCTTTTGGGGATGGTGGTTGAGGTGATGGGCCTGCACGAGAGGCCCACTCTGTGGCACAACTTATAAAATTAGGATCGTGTACACCTGCCAGCTGACCAAAGTCGCCAGGTAGAATTTCCTTAACAAGGTTTGTATTAGAAAACCAATAAATCATTGAGGAACTATATGACCCGACGAGGATTCGAACGTGCGTTGATTGCCTGATGGAGTGGTATTGGTACTGTGTAAGCCAGTGAGGTGAGTGCTGGTACCTTGAGGTGCGACCGGGCCGCGGGGACGCTAAGCCCCGGAAGCACCTCAAGGTACCAGCACTCACCTCACTGGATTACACAGTACCAATACCACTCCATCAGGCAGTCACTGGTTGCTAGCGATATGTGTGTGTGTGTGTGTGTGTGTGTGTGTGTGTGTGTGTGTGTGTGTGTGTGTGTGTGTGTGTGTGTGTGTGTGTGTGGAGACGGTGTTTGAGTGTGGTGGAAGCAGCTTAGGGATACACGACGTAGAAATGGCAGCTAGATAACGAAGGGACGATGAGTTGATGACGTGACTACTGAGGATGGCGCAGAGATGAAGGACGATGACTAAGATGACGTGCAGCCTCCAGGACAGCTGCTGGGAACACAGCTGCTGGTCGCGCACCGCAGCGCGCACTTCACCACCGTGATCACGTGTATATATATATATATATATATATATATATATATATATATATATATATATATATATATATATATATATATATATATATATATATATATATAATATATGTATAATTAAGGTATTCATACATGGGGGAAGTGTCGAAGCGTTGCCTGGGATGCAGAGTGGATTAAAATCACCAGTTGGTTATGTAAAACTTCCACGTAAAATATTCCTTCTTGTCTAATTTCCTCTTCCTGTCACGTAAGAGTCGGGGGGGGGGGGGAGATATGTCTTCTTCTCGATATGTAAGAACTAGCAAGACTTGCCCACATATTATCCAGATTATAATTGTTATTCTTGTTTCGCGTTCTCTTTTTCAACTTATACTCATTAGTATGATTCAATTTCTTTTGGATGACGAGCCTTTTCACGTTCAGATAATTATATGGACATATATAGAGATACTGATATACGGAGGGAGGTATACTGGTATATATATGGACTGATGGCTATATAGACAGGAGCATATTCATTGCAGGATGATAAGCAAATAGAAATATACGGATAGATATAAATTATCAATATCTCAAAGATATGTATTTACAAAAATCTTAGATGTGTCTCCTAGGAGAAAATGCTAGTTGCGTTAAAAGTTTAAGAAATTGAAATGGTTGAAATATTTGTAAGAAAATTATCATTTTGTGGTAAATAATGGAAGTATCTTAGTGCTCTCTTTTACCTTACGTTACCTTACCTTACCTTACCTTACCTATCTCGAGATATTAGACGGTTGTCCACGTAACCTTTCAGAAGAAAGTGAAGAGAAAAGACAACGAAATCGTCTTCCTTTCATCTTGTTTCTTGTTCCTTTCTTGCAAAAGAAACAAGAAATATACAAGCACAGTTATGTCACTCAATATATATATATATATATATATATATATATATATATATATATATATATATATATATATATATATATATATATATATATATATATATATATATATATATACATATGTGTGTGTGTGCGGAAAAACCACAAAGAAATGTGAAAGAGAGATGAATATATGTGATAAATGAAAAACTGAAAACAAAAAAATCCTAGTGCCTCAAATAGCAGTCTTTTTAAATTAGAGTAAATCTACCCACGCCTCAGAACATGATGAAGCAAAATATCATCATATTACCATTAGTAACCAATTTGAATCAAACGATTCAGTGTTAACAATGGAACCGATGAACTAACCGCAATTTGGCCGTCAAATAGCGAAAGTGATTTCCATTGATGACTACATTAAACAAAATTATATAAATCAGGCAAAGTACCAAACGACTCGAAATCACCAAATGGCACACAATTTTTTACGGAAGGAACGAGACGTGATCGTTGAATTATCACCATATTACCCTGACATCAGTTATGGAGAAAATTATGGGAACCATTTTTAAGAAGAGAATCGTAAATTTTATAGAAAACGTGAGTTTAGTCATTTGTTATGCACCCTATACCTTATCCCGTGGGTGGAGATGGAACGACCCGTCCTCTTAATAATACGACGGGCGTGAAGGCAGCAGTGACGGATGGGGGGTGAAGGCAGCAGTGAAGGACGGACGTGAAGGCAGCAGTGACGGATGTGGGGTGAAGGCAGCAGTGAAGGACGGACGTGAAGGCAGCAGGAGGTAGTGCTTAAGTAGAAACCATAACATCACCACGTTACTTTCCACTTGTGTGTGTTGGATGTCTAAACTTGTAGCCAGGTTATTGAGGCTTTATTTCAGTAAGGATGATGGTGTTCCCTGGCACTGACCCAGGTCTATGGGGGCAGTGTGGTGGAGGGTGAACCAGTGGGCTCCCTTCCTGGCTACCACCTCACTGACCCCACCACAGCGGCAGCTTCGTGCTCTCCTGCTTCAAGCATGGTCTCCTGCTTCAAGCGTGGTCTCCTGCTTCAAGCATGGTCTCCTGCTTCAAGCATGGTCTCCTGCTTCAAGCTTGGTCTCCTGCTTCAAGCATGGTCTCCTGCTTCAAGCATGGTCTCCTGCTTCAAGCTTGGTCTCCTGCTTCAAGCGTGGTCTCCTGCTTCAAGCGTGGTCTCCTGCTTCAAGCGTGGTCTCCTGCTTCAAGCTTGGTCTCCTGCTTCAAGCATGGTCTCCTGCTTCAAGCATTTTCTCCTGCTTCAAGCGTGGTCTCCTGCTTCAAGCATGGTCTCCTGCTTCAAGCATGGTCTCCTGCTTCAAGCATGGTCTCCTGCTTCAAGCGTGGTCTCCTGCTTCAAGCGTGGTCTCCTGCTTCAAGCTTGGTCTCCTGCTTCAAGCATGGTCTCCTGCTTCAAGCGTGGTCTCCTGCTTCAAGCGTGGTCTCCTGCTTCAAGCATGGTCTCCTGCTTCAAGCATGGTCTCCTGCTTCAAGCATGGTCTCCTGCTTCAAGCTTGGTCTCCTGCTTCAAGCATGGTCTCCTGCTTCAAGCATGGTCTCCTGCTTCAAGCATGGTCTCCTCCTTCAAGCATGGTCTCCTGCTTCAAGCATGGTCTCCTGCTTCAAGCATGGTCTCCTCCTTCAAGCATGGTCTCCTGCTTCAAGCATGGTCTCCTGCTTCAAGCATGGTCTCCTGCTTCAAGCTTGGTCTCCTGCTTCAAGCTTGGTCTCCTGCTTCAAGCGTGGTCTCCTGCTTCAAGCGTGGTCTCCTGCTTCAAGCATGGTCTCCTGCTTCAAGCATGGTCTCCTGCTTCAAGCATGGTCTCCTGCTTCAAGCATGGTCTCCTCCTTCAAGCATGGTCTCCTGCTTCAAGCATGGTCTCCTGCTTCAAGCATGGTCTCCTGCTTCAAGCATGGTCTCCTGCTTCAAGCATGGTCTCCTCCTTCAAGCATGGTCTCCTGCTTCAAGCATGGTCTCCTGCTTCAAGCATGGTCTCCTGCTTCAAGCATGGTCTCCTCCTTCAAGCATGGTCTCCTGCTTCAAGCATGGTCTCCTTCTTCAAGCATGGTCTCCTGCTTCAAGCATGGTCTCCTGCTTCAAGCATGGTCTCCTGCTTCAAGCATGGTCTCCTGCTTCAAGCATGGTCTCCTGCTTCAAGCATGGTCTCCTGCTTCAAGCATGGTCTCCTCCTTCAAGCATGGTCTCCTGCTTCAAGCATGGTCTCCTGCTTCAAGCATGGTCTCCTGCTTCAAGCATGGTCTCCTGCTTCAAGCATGGTCTCCTGCTTCAAGCATGGTCTCCTGCTTCAAGCATGGCTTACAGGAAAACGAGCACAAGCTCATTCCTCGAGCGGGAAATCTAGTTCACAATATCATTTCTTCCGGCATGACAAAGCCTCAGTTTCCACTCTGTGATGTACACCTCACTGTAGTCTACTTTATACTGTTTCTAATATAAATTCCCATTTCACATGTCGATCACAGTATCTACTTTTCACTTATTCAAGATATTTAGTTTCAGATACTTTTTTATACAACTTTCTAATCCTCTGAAATTCTAAAGGTTTATTGAAGTCTAGTCTTCGTCGTTTTAGCTCAACCAAGTTTAATCTCTTCTTAATTTATTCTCTCATTCTGTCCTAAGGTCTTCAGATTTTCACTTTATCTGTCTTGTCACCCTCGGTATACACGCCGTCTCCGCTTCTTCCTCCCATCGCTCGGAACCTAAGTGGTAATGTGCTTTAAGAAGAGCGCGGGGAGTTGAGGAAGACTTCGAGTGTTTGTTGACGTCTCGACTCTGGCAGGCATGTGACCAGGGCGAAAAGATTTCTGGGGAAGTTTGCAGTTTGTGTGTGTGTGTGTGTGTGTGTGTGTGTGTGTGTGTGTGTGTGTGTGTGTGTGTGTGTGTGTGTGTGTGTACTCACCTATTTGTGCTTGCGGGGGTTGAGCTTTGGCTCTTTGGTCCCGCCTCTCAATTGTCAATCAACTGGTGTACAGGCTCTATCATATCTACATTTGAAACTGTGTATGGAGTCAGCCTCCACCACATCACTGTGTGTGTGTGTGTGTGTGTGTGTGTGTGTGTGTGTGTGTGTGTGTGTGTGTGCGTGTGTGTGTGTGTGTGTGTGTGTGTGCGCGTGCGTGCGAGCGCGATTTTAGTGATATTTTTATATCTATGATTTTATATTTTCATGTTTTTTTCCTCAAATTTATTTGGGACTCGTACATGTTGATGGCCGAGAGTGGGGGGTGGGTCTGGGGAGAGCCGCCGGTCAGAGAGCACCACACACTGGGTCACACAGCAGCCCCTCAACCTTCAATCCTCGAAACCTTGAAATTTCAGTGTACTGTAAATTGAATGTTTCTACATTATATAAAGGATAATATTCTATAGGATTTGTCTACCAACTTGGAGTAGACGGTAGAGCGAAGGTCTTGTTTCTTTCTCGGCGTTCAATCCACGACTGTCCATTCCCCACCCCCCTCCATTGTCCAATCCTAAATCCTAATCCTCTTACCCCTTCCAAGGGCTATATAAGGGATAACTTTCTTCCGATAATTTATTCACCGCTCCTGTGCCAGGTAAGTCCACTACGGGCTCACCATAGCCCGTGCTACTTGCCCCGCTCCTGTGCCAGGTAAGTTACGGGCTCACCATAGCCTGTGCTACTTGGAACTTGTTCCGAGTAGCTGAATCTATAACAACCACATTCCGATAATTATCTTACCTTTATAGCTAAAATAAGTTAATGATATAGGTAAGACAGTCTCGTTGACTGTCTTACCGACTGTTCAGCAAGACGTAGTCAGTAAGACTACGAACAGTCAGTCGTGCTCCGTGTCTCGCCACGGTGTGAGGCCACGGTCGTAGTTACGAGGGCGTGGCCTGCTTGGGTGATTACGTAGGTAGTTAGTGTGTTGAGTGGCGTGAGCCCAGGGCGGGTCCCCCGGTAACGTGAGCATGGAACACCTTGTTGAGAACACAGAACGCCTTGACAAGAACACAGAACGCCTTGACAAGAGCACAGAACACCTATTCGTACCTATAAGGACGGTACGCGCGCTGCTTGCCCTTCTCTGGAACTGAAACAACCCCTCACCCCTTTCGAACACTGTCTCTCAATTGTTGTTACGAAGGTTTGCTCTCGTCTCTATTCGTTTTCCCGTGAGCGTTCGTGAAATATAATCCTTCTGTTCGTGTAAGTTGCACAAAGATTCGTTCCATTCGCATGTGTATAAAATGCTTAAAATTTCTCAAGGCTTCAAATTAGAATAATTTACGCGAATTCTTGTGAAAAAAAAATATTTAATTCGTGAAAAAGTAGAACATTCCTTCCACTATTCGCGTAAGGAAGAAATATTCTTAGTACATTCGTGTAGGTGGAGTATTCGTGAATATTCGAATGTAGCATAGCATTCTATTCTCCTTTTTGTGATCTTTCTCCTCCCTCCTTCTCTCTCCTCTTCCTCTCTTCTCCTCTCTCTTCTCCTCCTTCCTGCTCCCGTAATTTTTAATTTTTAATTTTGCCCCGATGGTCGAGTTCATTAGGCAGCGTCTCTCATCCAGTGAGTGGACACACCGCCATAGCAGCATGTACAACACTCCCCAATAGGAAGAAAATCCGCTGGGTTGTTCATCCTGTCACTTGTACCCAGACACAGCTGGGACTTGCTTAACTGTCTCAAGTGAACAGCTCCTCAAACAAGAAGATTAACATTTACCAACCCTCCCAAAATTTACGTTATCTTGCGGGTGCAAAATGGTGGGGAATCTTTTAAGAACAGTATATATTTTTGACGAATGGTATTTACTCAATGTGAGAGTTTGTTATGCAATACATATTTCTAATGTGTCTTAGATGTTGACATTGTGCCCAGGTAGGGGTCCTGTGTGCGTGAGGCAGAGTGCCTGGCTGGCACCCTGCCAGAGTGCCTAACTGGCACTCTCACACGAGGCCAGCTTGGGCCCGCCTTCCTTGTTTCATTGATTGCCAGGAACTAATATTTACCGCGAGTGACGCGGGTCCCTCACGCACCTTCACTCATTGCTCCAAGACGCCGTCTTTCCTGGCCTCTCTGGCACTCTCACTGCCTCCAGTTACTCAACAGGTGCCACTAAGGGCAAGCGGCTATTACCTTGTCATTATTTACTTCGACACCTGCATCACTTAACCCCAAACACCTGCCAATTAAGGTCCAACAGCTGGTTTAAGACGCTGACACCAGTCACAGCCTCCACTGACTTAGCTGACGGCTGCTTCTGGCACCGGTGTTGATGTTTACTACATCCGGCTCCAAATTACATGGTTGAAGGCGCTGATATCCGACAGTACCAGTGGTAATTATTTTTGCCGACTAGGTTGGCGTCATTACTGCAGTTTGCTGACGAATATCTCCTGCTTCTTCTTGCGCTAATGAGTTCCTTGGTGGGTTGCCCACGTCCTCTTGTGGGGTGGGTTGCCCACGTCCTCTTGTGGGGTGGGTTGCTCGCGTCCTCTTGTGGGGTGGGTTGCTCGCGTCCTCTTGTGGGGTGGGTTGCTCGCCTCCTCTTGTGGGGTGGGTTGCTCGCGTCCTCTTGTGGGGTGGGTTGCTCGCGTCCTCTTGTGGGGTGGGTTGCTCGCGTCCTCTTGTGAGGTGGGTTGCCACCGTTTTCTTGTGGGGTCGGTTGTCCGCGTCCTCTTGTGGGGTGGGTTGTCCGCGTCCTCTTGTGGGGTGGATTGCCCACGTCCTCTCGTGGGGTGGGTTGCCCACGTCCTCTCGTGGGGTGGGTTGCCCACGTCCTCTCGTGGGGTGGGTTGCCCACGTCCTCTCGTGGGGTGGGTTGCCCACGTCCTCTCGTGGGGTGGGTTGCCCACGTCCTCTCGTGGGGTGGGTTGCCCACGTCCTCTCGTGGGGTGGGTTGCCCACGTCCTCTCGTGGGGTGGGTTGCTTGTGCGCAGGCAACCCCTGCTCATTGTTGCAGGTGACTGTGGCACTCGTTAATGATAATGACAAGAAGTGGATTAGTGTCAATTTACAGAAGCGACTTTGTAAATAGAATGATTGTGATTGTATATTTAACGATAATAACATAATACAGCTTACGCATAGGGATCAACGATAACTAGAATACAACAAGAATACAACAAACTAAAGCCGAATACAACAGACGAGGAGTCACAATAACGTGGCTGAAAAAATATTGACCAAACCACACACTAGAAAGTGAAGAGACGACGTTTCGGTCCGTCCATTCTCAAGTCGATTGTGCTGATAGCCTTACTGATAGCGTTACTGATAGCACACCTGGTAACGCACCAACACGTAGGAAATGTAAGTGGTGACGACGTTTCGATCCGTCCTGGAACACTATCAAGTTAAGATGGATCGAAACGTCGTCTCTGTCATTCCATAAGTGTGTGAGAGTTGGAATATATTTCCTTTCAGGCAAGTTATTGTGACAATCTCCGCAGTGAGACGATAAGCAATTTGATGACTACCTATAAAACCTTACAAGAGAAGTGAATATAATGAGATGACACGGCTTGACAGGTGTACCGATCTCAGGTGAGGCACTTAAGTACCAAGGACCAGGTGAGAGTCCTGTATACACCCGCCACGGTCCAGGTGAGAGTCCTGTGTACAGCACTAGCCGGAAACACCGGCTAGTGTTTCCGTTAGTGTTAGTGTAGTATACCCACCAAATAGGGGGTATAGGTGTTGTGTTATACCCCCTATTAGACTATTTTACAGGAACTTCTTTTCCACACCTCATAAAACGGAGGAAAGGGTCCTGAAAGATATTGTTAATAGAAACGTTATCCCTACAGACAAAAATCAGAGGATACAACTGACGATTTACTATAAAACCAGAAAAACGGCCTGCCTACTCATGAGAAACTCTCCAGACACAAAGCAGAACGCTTTAAAAGAGACCAACGTCGTCTATGCCTTCAAATGCCCTCTTGGGGACTGTAAGCTCCAAAAAACCCAGTATATAGGCAAGACAACAACATCTCTTTCTAGGCGTTTAACGATGCATAAGCAACAGGGCTCCATTAAGGAACATATAATCTCTTCCCACAACCAAACCATCGCCAGAGAAATCCTAGTAAACAACACAGAAATCATCGATAGATACAGCGATAGCAGGCGGCTTGACGTTTGCGAGGCACTACACATTAAAAAGTCAACACCAGCAATCAACAGCCAATTAATGCACAACTATATTCTACCCACCTCAAGACTCTGCTCCAATATAGAAGCATCAAGAAATATGGACCAATAGGCTTTCTACAATCACTTCCATTCAATACCCATTGTTTCGTCTTCTGTCTTGTGTTGATGAAATTAATACCCTATTAATACCACCTCACCCCATCCACCTCACTCAAATGTAGATATAAACAAATCGGAGATGTGTAAGTTCTATTCAGTTGTGTATGTGTAAACTAAAGTCTTTGAAAATGTAATAAGTTTTACGAAACGCGCTCAAGTGTCGCGTCAGACTAGAAATAAAAATGAATTTTGGAGAATTGATTTTTGAATTACCACCAACAGTGAAAAGAAATGTACGAAAGATCGAGAAAATTCGTGTTAGAATTATTAATCTTACTTTTTCGGTCATATTTAATAATATATATATATATATATATATATATATATATATATATATATATATATATATATATATATATATATATATATATACATATATATATATATATGTTTATATATATATATATATATATATATATATATATATATATATATATATATATATACATATATATATATATATATATATATATATATATATATATATGTGTGTATATCACGAAAATAAACACGTGATTAAGAATGTGACAATGTCAGACCACGGAGGAAAAATGAAACAGGAAATTTCCTTAAGTACTTTCGTATATTAAATACATCTTCAGAAGGTGACCTTCAGAAGGTGGTCTTCAGAAGAAGACCTTCTGAAGATGTATTTAATATACGAAAGTACTTAAGGAAATTTCCTGTTTCATTTTTCCTCCGTGGTCTGACATTGTCATATATATATATATATATATATATATATATATATATATATATATATATATATATATATATATATATACATATATATATATATATATATATATATATATATATATATATATATATATATATATATATATATATACCCTCGCTACTCCTCTCTACACCCCCCCCCACCAGTCACCACACTCAGCAACACCCCCCCCCCCCACCAGTCACCACACTCAGCAACACCCCCCCCACCAGTCACTACACTCAGCAACACCCCCCCCCCCCACCAGTCACCACACTCTCAGCAACACCCCCCCCCCACCAGTCACCACACTCAGCAACACCCCCCCCCCCCCCACCAGTCACCACACTCAGCAACACCCCCCCCCCCACCAGTCACCACACTCAGCAACACCCCCCCCCCCCGCCAGTCACCACACTCAGCAACACCCCCCCCCCACCAGTCACCACACTCAGCAACACCCCCCCCCCACCAGTCACCACACTCTCAGCAACACCCCCCCCCACCAGTCACCACACTCAGCAACACCCCCCCCCCACCAGTCACCACACTCTCAGAAACACCCCCCCCCACCAGTCACCACACTCAGCAACACCCCCCCCCCCACCAGTCACCACACTCAGCAACACCCCCCCCCCACCAGTCACCACACTCAGCAACACCCCCCCCCCCACCAGTCACCACACTCTCAGCAACACCCCCCCCCCACCAGTCACCACACTCAGCAACACCCCCCCACCAGTCACCACACTCAGCAACACCCCCCCCCCACCAGTCACCACACTCTCAGCAACACCCCCCCACCAGTCACCACTCTCAGCAACACCCCCCCACCAGTCACCACACTCAGCAACACCCCCCCCCCCACCAGTCACCACACTCAGCAACACCCCCCCCCCCACCAGTCACCACACTCAGCAACACCCCCCCCCCCACCAGTCACCACACTCAGCAACACCACTGACGGTCCTTACGTCGGAGCGCGTATCGATTACAGTGAAAAAT
Source organism: Procambarus clarkii (assembly GCF_040958095.1). Classification (NCBI taxonomy): domain Eukaryota; kingdom Metazoa; phylum Arthropoda; class Malacostraca; order Decapoda; family Cambaridae; genus Procambarus; species Procambarus clarkii. The sequence continues at coordinate 43,291,667 of NC_091150.1, read as the reverse complement.
CAAACAGAAATTACACTTCCATTGCAGAGCAAACACGAAATCCTGGCAGATGTAATGAGGTGTTTAATAGAGCCTCCGAGGACTCTATATATACACCCCAACACCTCTATTGGCGACCCACGTAGGCTCTATTCACCCCTTGCATTAATGTCCTCTTTAAGAACTAACATTATAAGGGACAGCTTTGGGTTGTGAGGTTGTAACTTTGTTTTATTTTTTCTCTCATACACATCCCCAGGAAGCAGCTCTGTAGCAGCTGTTTAACTCGCAGGTACCTATTTACTGCTAGGTATCAGGGGCATTAGGGTGAAGGAAACTATGTTCATTTTTTTTCCGGCAGTGCCGGGGATCGAACTCCGGTCCTTAGGTCTACGAGTATAGAGCGCTGTCCACTCAGCCACCATCCCCGCAACTGTGGCTGTGTACTCACCTAGTTGTGGTTGCGGGGGTTGAGCTTTGGCTCTTTGGTCCCGCCTCTCAACCGTCAATCAACTGATGGTATCATCGTCATCCACTCGCATTATCATCTGTTTAATGTTCGTATTTAGACTAACAAAAATAAGAAAAGGGAAGGTTATCATACTGTCAAGCACGGCCAAGCACGGCCAAGCACGGCCAAGCACGGCCAAGCACGGCCAAGCACAGCCAAGCACGTCTGGCCGTACGACACGGGTCCTCTTCCATGTCATTCGTTGTAACTTCACAGAGCGTGTCGCAGGTGGAATTATCTTGTAGTGAGTTAGTGAGTGTTAATCCTGTGAGAGACTTTAACGTTGAAGCTTGACGTGCAGTCAACTGGATGGGCAGAACGTCCTAATCATACGCTTCTTAGCTCGTTCTTCAAAGCTTCAAGTATAACAGCTTATCCAGGGCGGCTGAGATTCCTCTAGCTTTTATTTTAAGTTCGTGTTCAGCCAATCTCGCCGACAACTGGTGTCGAACCCACAGGTTTACAGGTTATTATGGTGCCGGACGAGAGTTCGATCCCACCGTCCTGCTCCAAAGACTTTCTCATGTATATATCATATTATTGTGGTGTGTGTGTAGCCTTGTGGACCGAGTGCAGTAGGTAAGATGGTGGTGGGGGGGTGGGGGGGGGCGGGGGGGGGGGTGGAGGGGACACGCATCTTAGGTTGCAATTTGTGCAACAAGATCAATACACAAATTGGGCCTTAGGAGACCATGTTGCTGTGAGGAGACATGATCCTTGCATCACAATCTCGTCGTGTTGTTAGAACCCAGACATTTTTTTTTTCTACCACAGACGTGGCCGGACATTTACAATGCTAACCAGCATATATACATTTTCTTCTGTCCTCCATGGACAGGGTTAGAGAAGTGTTAAACATATAGTTCAAGGGTTTATTGAACACTCAACCACAGAAGGTGATTCGGTGCTTTTAAAATGCTAAGCTAACCTACATACGTAAATACATAGATACACAGATTTACGTATGCCCATATGTAATGGTTCCCATATCATTAATGACACTATGTAAAAGACACATCTAACACTGTATGTAGGGCATACGTAAATCTGTGTATCTATGTATTTACGTATGTAGGTTAGCTTAGCATTTTAAAAGCACCGAATCACCCTCTGTGGTTGAGTGTTCAATAAACCCTTGAACTATATGTTTAACACTTCTCTAACCCTGTCCATGGAGGACAGAAGAAAATGTATATATGCTGGTTAGCATTGTAAATGCGTGGCCACGTCTGTGGTAGAAAAAAAAATTGTTCCCAATTGTCAGGGACAGGAAGATTGCTGGGCTTTTTGAGGTCTTCCTAAGCCAATTACTGATCATCCTTACGATACAAACAACAACAGTTGTCTAACTCCCATGTACCTATTTACTGCTAGGTGAACAGATGCATCAGATGAAAGGCAACGTTGTCAAAACGCTTCTGTTCTATGACGGGAATGTAACCCGGGACCTCTCGGCTGTGACCCAACTGCGTCTTAACACGACCACTAATGAACTTTGACCTCCGTAACAGTCACTGAGGGTAGCCCACTTGACCTCTGACCTCACTGACACACACACTCGTCCTTCCTATCCTCTACGAACCTAGATTCCCCAAGCCCTCGTGTCCCCCTTGCGAAACCTGTCCATCTTTGAAATGGGGGGTAGAAATAGCCTAAGCTACTCTATCCCTTTGAGATGTATTTATTGCTTATCTCAATAAACATACTTGAACTTGAACTTGAACTTGTCCATCTTTCCTCGGTAACAGCGACTTGGTTTGTACTTAGTAAAGAGTTTATGAGTTTGAAAACACCAGGATTGTTGAGTATGATGAGTATTGTTGATTGTATTGTTGATGAGTATTGTTGATTGTATTGTTGATGAGTATTGTTGTTATTGACATCCTCGTAGCGCCTCGGAGCTCGTAAAGTAATTAATAAATGTAAATCATGATTGAAGGAAGATGTACAGGTTTCGCAAAGTGGCTACTCTATATTGTGCTTGATAATGCCTGGTTATTCTTCGTATTAGGCTCACTTAGCCGCTTCACGCACCATTCCCCGTATTACCCCTGACCAAGGAGACTGTTAGTGCTCGCTTCGCACATCACATAGATCTAAACCACACGTTAATATTCCTTTCAAGACGAGTTGACGGACCACTTCCGATGCCGACATTCTCACGATCTTGGCGCCAAAACCCCGGCATTATAAAATATTGTAATTATACATATTATACACGGCGCCTAATAACCCAAACGTGCCTAATAACCCAAACACCAGCTGACGGCGTTGCTATAATACATTCACCACTAGTCTTATACAAGCTGTATATTCGATTTTTGTATTCATAACATAACATTATACATTCATGTCTATTATAGCATATTATGTTGTCATATCCATCTGGTGGCGGGGGTGTGTGTTGGGTAGCTCCTGCGATCATTACAGCAGCGCCCGGCCGAATTACCGCGTCATTCTCTATGCTTAAGGGCCATTAGAGCAGCCTTTCGGAGACCAGATGGTGAAAGCCCCGAATTTATATTCTGCCGACAATTTCCTACTATTAAAGTCTTGTTGCTACTTGAGGCTTAAGGCCGCGGGCCCGGGCTGCTTGTTGCGTGTGTGTGGGTGTGTGTGTGTGTGTGTGTGTGTGTGTTGTGTGGGTGGGTGGGTGTGTGTGGGTGGGTGTGTTGTGTTGTGTGGGTGTGTATGTGTGTTGTGTGTGTCGTGTGTGTGTGTGTGTGTGTGTATGTGTGTGTGTGTGTGTGTATGTGTGTGTGTGTGTGTGTGTGTGTGTGGGTGGGTGTGTTGTGTTGTGTTGGGTGTGTGTGTGTGTGTGTGTGTGGGTGTGTGTGTGTATGTGTGTGTGTGTGTGTGTGTGTGTGTTGTGTGGGTGTGGGTGTGTTGTGTGTGTGTGTGTGTGTGTGTGTGTGTGTGTGTGTGTGTGTGTGTGTGTGTGTGTGTGTGTGTGTTGTGTATCTACTCACCTAATTGTACTCACCTAATTGTGCTTGCGGGGGTTGAGCTCTGGCTCTTTGGTCCCGCCTCTCAACCGTCAATCAACAAGTGTACAGGTTCCTGGTGTGTGTGTGTGTGTGTGTGTGTGTGTGTGTGTGTGTGTGTGTGTGTGTGTGTGTGTGTCGGCCAAGGCTCTCATGATTGTTACTGCTCCTCTCTGTTAGGGAGCTAATTGCTGGTTGAATTGGTTGGTTGGTTGGTTGGTTGGTTCTAGCATGTTTGTTGGTCTGGTAGTTTGGATTACTTGCTTGTTTGGTTGTGTTTACGTTGTACGCTCGTCATTTTGTTTATATTGCTTGATTGCTTGTTTACATTTATATCTTGTCTGGTTGTTTACGTCGCTTGTTCGTCTGGTTGTTTAGATTGCTTGCTTGTTTAGCCAATTATAGTTTACCTCCTTTACTCCTATGACAAGTAATTTGGTAGTTTCCCTTGTTTAGCTTCATACTCGTCTCTTCATTTGCTTACTCGTGTAGCCACTTGTTTCCTTTCTTGGCGTCCCACTTTCTTCGTCTGGTGGAGTCCCAACCACTTGGGTTGGACGGTAGAACGACGGTTTCGCTTCATGCAGGTCAGCGTTCAATACCCGACCGTCTAAGTGGTTGGGGCACCATTCCTTTCCCCCCGTCCCATCCCAAATCCTTATCCTGACCCCTTGCCAGTGCTATATAGGCGTAATGGCTTGGCGCTTTCCTCCCTGATAGTTCCCTTCGTCTGGTGGATGAGTTGGTTTAGTCACGTGATGGTTGTTTAAAGTATTTAATGGTTCGTTGTTTTACTTAACTTACTCGTCTGAGGCTATAGTGAGCTCTCTCGGCTGTTTATTCCTCTATCTACTTGCTTACTTGGCTTGTTTTGACACGCTATAATGACCGTAATCCTACTCGATTTTTCCATTAGGTTTCGATCGGCTTCTAAACATCTCTGTGACCAGAGTTTATGCCCATATGAAGGTAACCCGAATGCTTCTAATGGTGCCACATTTTGGGGATTGTCAATTAACAGTATTACTCTCATTTATCCCTTGTCACTGTATAAGTATCTCCGTCAACGGAAGATATGTTTCGTTATGTTTATATCTTTTTAGTTTCGTCGTTTCCACCCATAGTATCTTGAAGGTTCGTTTGATATTACTGAAACTTACCCATCCGGAAGCCGGTCGGCCGAGCGGACAGCACACTGGACTTGAGAACCTGTTGTCCCGGGTTCGATCCCGGGCGCCGGAGAAAAACAATGGGCAGAGTTTCTTTCACCCTATGCTCCTGTTACCTAGCAGTAAAATAGGTACCTGGGTGTTAGTCAGCTGTCACGGGCTGCTTCCTGGGGGTGAAGGCCTGGTCGAGGACCGGGCCGCGGGGACACTAAAGCCCCGAAATCATCTCAAGATAACCTCTCTCAAGATCCTGAAAGTAAGACAGAGCTTTATGTTGGAACTGGTCAGTGGTGCTTCCTTGTGGCCGTCTTGGGAACTAGGGTTAAATTCGTCAGGGGAGGGGAGCTTTTCGCCTCACTAATGTGCCGAGGAACTTTGCTAAACTTTCTGCTTGCAACTCCTAGTATCAGACGAGGTGTTCGATACCTTCAGCTGCAATTGCAGTACCCAGAGAGAGAGAGAGAGAGAGAGAGAGAGAGAGAGAGAGAGAGAGAGAGAGAGAGAGAGAGAGAGAGAGAGAGATGTAGAAAGCGAACGAGAAAGACAGCGAGAGGAATTGGCGGAGCTAGTGGGAGGAAACTTGACATGGGCGCGTCCTCTAATTAGCGCTAAACGCGTGTGAGTAAGCGAGGGGGTTCTCGTGTTTGCTTGGCAGCCTCGTAAATACCAGCTTAGTCATGTAGATTGTCGGGGACCACCGCGCACCTTGCACTCGGGGGACCGGGCCGCTCCCAGTGAGTGGAAGAAGAGTGGAAGGAAGGGAGGAAACGAAAGAGAGAGAGAGAGAGAGAGAGAGAGAGAGAGAGAGAGAGAGAGAGAGAGAGAGAGAGAGAGAGAATTTATAAGGACTCAGGACGGACCGAAACGTCGTCGTCCCTTCACCTTCTAGTATGTGGTCTGGTCAACACAGTATAGGGATAACAGACTGGGATCCCACTCCTACAGACCCGGACCCATAACACGTATACTATGCAAAGTGATAGAATAATAAGGAAGGGAACAATGAACTGCCCAGAAAGAATTAGCATTACAACAAATCACCAACACGAGTTGAGGGAAGCCACGCCGGAGAAACATCCCGGAGTTCTGCGATTGGTTGATGGATCTAGACAAGAAAGAGGAGGGCTGGATGTGTGCATAACATTACAGCCATCAAGAACACATGTCTCACAACACGGCTTCCGTATAAACTCAAGACCCAGGCAGCAGTAAGAACAGAACAATCGAAAAGGTGAAAAAAATGTCGCTGTTTCAGTCCGACGAGAGTCGCTGATACGACGGCCAGTTTCCTCTAGTAAGCATAAATGACATAACTGATAACGAAGGTGCCCTCGTGCCACTGTTCATGACAAGAATTAAGGACGAATGAGGCTGTAGAGAGCCCCGACAGTCAGTTACAGGTAGGGCGTGACAGATGATTACTAGACTTCAAGCGAGATAACTGCAAGGTCATGGGGCATTAGAAGAGTAGCATTTGTTAAACTACCATGTATCTAGACAGCCTTCAGGAACCTACACAAGAACGCTTTCAGCATACATCAGACCAGTGTTAAAGTATGCAGCAGGGGCGTGGAGCCTCATCCTCAACAAGCCCTCGACGAAAAGTGAAAATGTAAAAAATTCTGTAACAAGATTACTCCCAGAATCGAGAGGGACTGGGAACTGAACCCAATAACAATGAAAGAAAGAAAAAATATAGTGTACATGATCCAGACATACAAAATACTCAGAGGAATCGATGAAATTGATTTTTTATTCTAAGCAGTAGCGTAGCGAGGCATGGCACCTAGGTACAGAGATGACCCGCAGACGACACACTTCTTCAGTATAAGACCTTCAGCAACATGAACCAACCGGAAGGGAATGTAGCAAAGGCTTCCTACATCCGTAGATTTAAACACAGATCCGGGCAAAACGGGGGCCCAGTAGCTGAAGCTCCACCTTACCAACTCTTCATAAGGGAACCAACAAGATACAATATAAACTCCAACGAAAAGAAAATGTAAATTATTGATGATTCATGGTTAAAATTCTGTTCTCCGTCGGCGCCGGTGGACCCGACCCTCAGTCTCACCTCTACGTGCTGGCGACAAAGGGGCCATTTGCCCTTGTCTCCCAACCGGAATATGGAGAACAGAGCGTCGAGGCAGCTTAATGAAGCTTCACAGCGGGATTCGACAAACACTATTTCGTCATGGATCTGGTCTCTCGCCTCACCTGTGCGGAAATGGATCGGTAGGCCGTGTGAGGGGACGGTAGATGGTAGCCGGCTGGGAAAGAAAGGGTGGTGACAGCCGACAGGGAGGGAAGGGGTGATAGCAGCCGGTAGGGAAGGAAGGGGTGATAGCAGCCGGCAGGGAAGGAAGGGGTGATAGCAGCCGGCAGGAAGGGAAGGGGTGATAGCAGCCGGCAGGGAAGGAAGGGGTGATAGCAGCCGGCAGGGAAGGAAGGGGTGGTGGCAGTCTCAAGGATAGACGACAGCTTAGACATCAAAAAGGATAGAAAGCTGTTGGCTAGAGGAGGTTGACGAAGGAATTAACAGACACACGGGAGTCAGTGTTATTGAGAGTTGGCGCATGTGATGTTGTCAGTGGGAAGGAAGGAAGGAAGGAAGGAAGGAAGGAAGGAAGGAAGGAAGGAAGGAAGGAAGGAAGGAAGGAAGGAAGGAGAGGGAGGGAGGGAGGGAGGAAGGAAGTTCACATCAGAACATTATCTCCAGGGCGTGTTAGCAGCAGTTCAAAAAACGAAACATTGAATATACACTAAACAGTAACAATTGATCCATATAAGCGGCAGGAGTTGACGGCCGGACGACCCCGCATGCCAGGGCACGTAACAGTGACTGTGACAGTGACACTGCCATATCATCCGTGCCACCAGCCTGGCACGGATGATATGCGTGTCTTGACAACACCATCCGTGTCAACTGCTAAGCTGGAATATAATAGAAACAATTGGCTACCATTAATATAATAGAGAGGGCAGCTTCTGTGGCTAGCAGGAACAGACCCAGACTACTAATCATGGGAGACCTCAACCACGGGAAGATAGATTGGGAGAACAGAGACCCACATGGAGGACCAGATACATGGAGAGCTAAGCTGCTGGACGTGGCTACAAGAAACTTTTTTCTAAGCCAACACATCAAGGGACCGACAAGAATGAGAGGAGAGGATGACCCAGCCATGCTTGATCTGATATTCACCCTGAATGAGTCGGGTATAAGGGAAGTTAAGCTTGAAGCCCCCATGGGAATGAGTGATCACAGTGTACTGATATTTGAGTACCTGATAGAGCTAGAGCTCTTCCTCTCCCCCCCCCCCTCAAGAAAAGAGCTAGAAAACAAGGAGGCTGGAATATCGGAAGGGAAATTATGAGGAAATGCAAAAATTCCTAAGAGAAATACCGTGGGACACAGAACTCAAAACTAAGACGTACAAGACATGATGGACTATGTCACCCAAAAGTGTCAGGAGGCAGTAAACAGGTTTATCCCGGCCCAAAAGAAACAAAATGAGAATCAAATGAAGCATTTATGGTTTAATAGAGAATGTATGGAAACAAAGGAAAGGAACAAAAGGGCGTGGAGGAACTACTGAAATAACAGAACAGCAAAAAAGTGCCATTGAAGTGCTGTGCACAATGGCCTTTTATCTGTGCCGTCGCAGAGGTGGGAGCTTGTCTGATCGCCTCTCTCACATCCAGTTAGCCTCGTCGACACAGCGGAGGCCTCGCTGCTTACAGGTCCGTGTTCGATTCTCGAGGGTCCTATTGGTTTGGATACCATTACTTCCCTCCGTCCTATCCCAGCTCCTTGTCCTCATATCCCTTCCTCATTATTATCTCATCTCTCCTCTGTCTTCGGTTCATGGCTCTCCACACGAGCCGTGCTTGGAGAGGCAACTAGCATCATCACGTATTCTCTCAGTGTCTCTCACCAGCCTCCCCACTCTACACACACCTTGCTAAACAAAAGCGTCGATTGTTTCTCACCCGTGTTCTCTCTCTCTCTCTATCTTTCTCTCTCTCTTTCTCTCTCTCTCTCTCTCTCTCTCTCTCTCTCTCTCTCTCTCTCTCTCTCTCTCTCTCTCTCTCTCTCTCTCTCTCTCTCTCTCTCTCTCTCTCACTCCTCCCTTCCCTCGTTCGCAACTCATGTCAATATATTCTATGAGTATAATATTATCCCGTTGGTTGTCCGCTGGTCTCCGTCACGGCACACAGTCCCTATGGGCGCCCTCGACCAGGTTTCTAATGGAGTTTCTCAGCAGGACTTTGACAAATATTCTTTAGTCGAGGGCATCTGAGCTCCCTGGCACCTGAGGCGTGACTGTACCAGAGAGGGGCAGGGAGAACACACGCGGGGCACCTGATACCCTGAAGCTACGGCTCTCAAAACTCTTTGTTTCTCATTTCCCACAACATTCTTCATCGTGAAGAATGGATTCCCTTCTTCATCCACCATCTCCTGCGGCAAGACTCCACATGCAGGTGTGTTTCTATTAGTATATTGGACACACGTGGGCTGCCTCCCACACCTGCGCTGCCGCCCACACCTGCACTGCCCCCGATGTTGACGGGGTAGGTAAGACACCTGTTGGTGGGGCTGGCGTGTGAGATTCTGTTAATTCATCAATTGTTATTATGGTGTTTACTGGAGGCTCTGGAGGTAGCCCCCCTCTCAGACCTCTGAGTCACTGTGGTGCACAGGTACACCCCAGGTACACTGTGCCAGACCCACTACACCCTCAGACCTCTGAGACACAGTGGTACACAGGTACACCCCAGGTACACTGTGCCAGACCCACTACACCCTCACACCTCTGAGACACAGTGGTACACAGGTACACCCCAGGTACACTGTGCCAGACCCACTACACCCTCAGACCTCTGAGTCACTGTGGTGCACAGGTACACCCCAGGTACAATGTGCCAGACCCACTACACCCTCAGACCTCTGAGACACAGTGGTACACAGGTACACCCCAGGTACACTGTGCCAGACCCACTACACCCTCAGACCTCTGAGTCACTGTGGTGCACAGGTACACCTCAGGTACACTGTGCCAGACCCACTACACCCTCAGACCTCTGAGTCACTGTGGTGCACAGGTACACCTCAGGTACACTGTGCCAGACCCACTACACCCTCAGACCTCTGAGTCACTGTGGTGCACAGGTACACCTCAGGTACACTGTGCCAGACCCACTACACCCTCAGACCTCTGAGACACAGTGGTACACAGGTACACCCCAGGTACACTGTGCCAGACCCACTACACCCTCAGACCTCTGAGACACAGTGGTACACAGGTACACCCCAGGTACACTGTGCCAGACCCACTACACCCTCAGACCCATAATGGAGCAGTAGTCTACACCCATCCTGACCCGAGTCAGTGGTCCCTGGTGTGGGATTATCAGCCAGGCTGGAGGCAAGTCGTTGTATAAGCAACTCTAGGAGATAAGGATCGTGTGGTCATTAGTTCGTCCTTAATTACCGACTGAGGTGCGAAACGTTGTAATCAGATGGTCTAAGGATGCATCATGTCGGAGAGGGGGGAGGGGGGGGGGAGTGGTAGTTGTGGTGGTAGTTGCCTCTGGAGGTTGTAGATGTGAGAGGTGATTAGTAGGAGGGGGGGGTAGGTATTTATAGATAAAGGAGAGGTTTGCGAGAGGGGTAGAAGTCAGGAATGGAAAGATTGGGGGTGAGAAAGCGGGGTGATAGTGCAATGAACGCAGACAGTAAAAGGGGATTGGGTTTTGAACCAGAAGGGAGTACAGGATTGGAAGACTCCTAAAAGTAAAATGACTTTGTGGCGCAGTGGTCAGCGCAGCCGGTTCGCAACCCAGAGGTTTTCCCCCGGTTCGACTCCCGAGGCAGGAGGAAAATCATTCGCCTAACGTTTCTGTTCACCTGATCCATCTGTTGAAAAGATCAGGTGAAAATCAGGTGGCCCCCAGGCCGGTTTGGGGAGTAGAGGAACTCTCTGAACCTACTCCAGGTATTACCCTAGAGTGAAGAGAGTGAACATGATCGCAACATACAAGATACTGAGAGGAATTAGAAAGGTGGATAAGGACACTCTTTAGAGTGGGAGGAAGTGGAACGAGAGGATACAAGTGGAAACTGGAAACAGCAAATGAGTCGAAGAAATATGAGGAAGGTCTCTCACCTTGTACGAGTGGTCCACACACAAGTGGAATATACTGAAAGAATAAGTTGTGGAAGCCACCTCCACCCACACCTTAAGGCCAGAGTGGGATTCGAACCTCAGAATAGTTATATCTTAACGCAACAGGTACAAGGCTGGTAGGTAGGACATGAGGAACTCACTCTCCCATAGACCACATGAGGAACTCGCTCTCCCATAGACCACATGAGGAACTCACTCTCCCATAGACCACATGAGGAACTCACTCTCCCATAGACCACACGAGGAACTCACTCTCCCATAGACCACATGAGGAACTCACTCTCCCATAGACCACATGAGGAACTCACTCTCCCATAGACCACATGAGGAACTCGCTCTCCCATAGACCACACGAGGAACTCACTCTCCCATAGACTACATGAGGAACTCACTCTCCCATAGACCACACGAGGAACTCACTCTCCCATAGACTACATGAGGAACTCACTCTCCCATAGACCACACGAGGAACTCACTCTCCCATAGACCACACGAGGAACTCACTCTCCCATAGACCACACGAGGAACTCACTCTCCCATAGACCACACGAGGAACTCACTCTCCCATAGACCACACGAGGAACTCACTCTCCCATAGACCACACGAGGAACTCACTCTCCCATAGACCACACGAGGAACTCACTCTCCCATAGACCACACGAGGAACTCACTCTCCCATAGACCACACGAGGAACTCACTCTCCCATAGACCACACGAGGAACTCACTCTCCCATAGACCACACGAGGAACTCACTCTCCCATAGACTACATGAGGAACTCACTCTCCCATAGACCACACGAGGAACTCACTCTCCCATAGACTACATGAGGAACTCACTCTCCCATAGACCACACGAGGAACTCACTCTCCCATAGACCACACGAGGAACTCACTCTCCCATAGACCACACGAGGAACTCACTCTCCCATAGACCACACGAGGAACTCACTCTCCCATAGACCACACGAGGAACTCACTCTCCCATAGACCACATGAGGAACTCACTCTCCCATAGACCACACGAGGAACTCACTCTCCCATAGACCACACGAGGAACTCACTCTCCCATAGACCACACGAGGAACTCACTCTCCCATAGACCACACGAGGAACTCACTCTCCCATAGACCACACGAGGAACTCGCTCTCCCATAGACCACACGAGGAACTCACTCTCCCATAGACCACATGAGGAACTCACTCTCCCATAGACCACACGAGGAACTCACTCTCCCATAGACCACACGAGGAACTCACTCTCCCATAGACCACACGAGGAACTCACTCTCCCATAGACCACACGAGGAACTCACTCTCCCATAGACCACATGAGGAACTCACTCTCCCATAGACCACACGAGGAACTCACTCTCCCATAGACCACACGAGGAACTCACTCTCCCATAGACCACACGAGGAACTCGCTCTCCCATAGACCACACGAGGAACTCACTCTCCCATAGACCACACGAGGAACTCACTCTCCCATAGACCACACGAGGAACTCACTCTCCCATAGACCTCCTACAACACCAGCAACAACACCAGCAACAACACCAGCAACAACAACAACACCAGCAACAACAACAACAACAACAACAACAACAACAACAACAACAACAACAACAACAACACTACTGGTGTGGGAGCGTGGTAGGCGGGTGTGAGTATCGCACCTCTGGCAGTCTGTCTTATCACTAAACTCCAGACTCATCACGCGGGCTCCAGCCTCCCCTCCCTTCCTCTTCCTTCCTCTTCCTCTTCCTTCCCTTCCTCTTCCTTCCTCTTCCTTCCCTTACTCTTCCTTCCTCTTCCTCCTCCTTCCCGTTCTCTTCCTTCAGTTCTTTTTCCTTCCTCTTCCTTCCCTTCCTCTTCCTTCCTCTTCCTTCCTCTTCCTTCCCTTCCTCTTCCTTCCCTTCCTCTTCCTCCTCCTCCTCCTCCTCTTACCTCCTACTAGCGGACTTACCTATCAGTACTTAGCAGCGACGACGGGGGAGTGACGTCTAGCTCTTCATGCCCCGCCTACTTGCCTTATAACTTAACTATATTTTGACGTTCGAATTCTTGTTAAAATCGACGTTCGAATTCTGCGTCAAATCGGGCCTTAAAGTAGTGGATGGAGGTGGCTTCCACAACTTCCTTCAGAAACATTCCATTTGTTGACCATCCGTACAGGGTTCGAGCCTTTCCTCAAGTCAGCGGGCGCTCCAGTCTTCCATCCCACCCTGCTGCGTATTCCAGTAGTGGTCTGACGAACGTTGTATAGATTGTATATTAGTCCTGATTTAGGTTTCCGAAACGGTGTTCTTATATTGGCCAGCGTCCCATATGCTGCTGATGGTATCTTGGAAATGTGTGTGCCGCTGGTGTGAGAGAGTTGGTGTCCACCCCAACGGTGGACGACCAGGCCTCCAGCAACCAGGAGGCCTAGTCGAGGACTGGGCCGCGGGGACATTGAGCCCCGAAATCATCGCAAGGTAACCCCCCCCCCAACCCCGCACCGATCTCTCTCTCCTTAGATCCTGTAAGTTGTTGAGATCTCTAACTGTTGGTGATCTCTCACGCTGTCTGGCACACCTGTTGTTCTAGCTGGCTCACAGTAGCTGGCTCACAGTAGCTGGCTCTCACAATAGCAGGGTCTCACAGTAGCTGGCTCACAGTAGCTGGCTCACAGTAGCTGGCTCACAGTAGCTGGCAGGCACACTAACAATGAAACGCGAGTGCTGAGTACCTTAGACTTAAGGTATTGTGGTGAACGTGACCATGTTTTTTTTTTTTATTAAAACATTAGGTACATCTGCATTAGTGCAGCTACCCTAGACTATATGAAGTGGAGTACAGTGTGTCAAAAAAGCTAACTAGGTGATGCTAAAAAATCCCCATCACACAGGATGGCTAGTCATACTGAGGCATGTGATAAGCGGTCTGCACTGGCAGACTCCGGATGCATTTTGAGGATATCAACACAAGAGTGAATAAGGCAGCAGTGGTAATACAAGTCCCCATCTCGCAGGATGGTTAGTCATACAGAGCCATGTGTTTAGTAGCCTGCACTGGCAAATTTTGGGTATACTGTGAGGATATCTTCAAGAATACGAGAGTGAATAAAGTAATTGCAAAGCTCCAGGTACCTCATGCCAACTGGTCTGAAAGGTCTAATAACTGGGCATTCAGTGATGTACACTGGTACTGTACTCCACTTCATATAGTCTAGGGTAGTTGCACATATGCACATGTACCTTAATGTGTTAAAAAAATTACACATTATTTTACCAAATTAGTATTGTTGTTCAGGCAAGTACAAGTACTGATGATCAGCTTAGGTACTCCCGAGCACGCGGTCTCCTCAGCGGCCAGCCGTCAGTCGTGCAACAAACACTTCAACACGCAACAACAACATAATGAAACATATAAGACAAATACAATAATACACGTCTACATAATGATATGTAAATAGACTTAGTATACACACTACAGCAGTGTAAAGGTTATCTTGAGGTTATCTTGAGATGATTTCGGGGCTTTAGTGTCCCCGCGGCCCGGTCCTCGACCAGGCCTCCACCCCCAGGAAGCAGCCCGTGACAGCTGACTAACACCCAGGTACCTATTTTACTGCTAGGTAACAGGGGCATAGGGTGAAAGAAACTCTGCCCATTGTTTCTCTCCGGCGCCCGGGATCGAACCCGGGACCACAGGATCACAAGTACAGTGTGCTGTCCGCTCGGCCGACCGGCTCCCAGGGATAGGGAGGATAAAGGGATATAAAAAAATATATATTAGAGGTAAATTAACACCTACAGGTGTGGGCTTAGTCTATATAGTCTAAACTGGTCTACAGTGGGTCATAACAAGCAGTATATCCAAAGTACACTATTTACGCAGTTTACCTCAGGGCCGCTAACCTTAGTTTCCTCGATGACGACAGGAAGCCGGCGGCTTGTCGAAGGTCCCCCTAGTTGCCTTGACGATTTTATTTCTAGGTATTATTAGTACCTAATAGTGTAATAGGGGGTAAGTATGGATTGCTTTCATGGGTTTGTTTCTAAATTGTTTGAGAGTGGAAAAGTAGATGGGAACAGGTCCTCGCTAAATGTATATTGTTGCTGTATGGCATAAAGTTATAAGAGGGTCATTGTGCCATGCTGAATGAGCACACTGACCCGGTGTGACCCGGTGAATAACTTCACCGGGTCAGTTATTCCCGGTGAAGTGGACCCGACTTCCTTGGACTACGAGGATTCCAAGGAAGTGTTGATCTTGGGTCACCCTCAGCCTGCTCCCCCCAGGCTAAGGGTGACCTCGGTTAGGTGAGACTTCGCTTAGTTGAGCCTCGGTGTCCACCTCCTTCCATACCTGAAGGGCAGAAAACAGAAAGTCACAGTGAGAGAGGAGGTTACAAGCTGGAGGAATGTAACAGGTGGGGTCCCACAAGGCTCTGTCCTGGGACCACTACTGTTCCTTATTAATGTGACCGACCTGCCCGAGGGAGTGAGCTCAGACATGTCAATGTTTGCTGATGATGCAAAGCTGACGAGGAATGTATAAACAAAGGATGCCTGCAGGAAGTTACAGGAGGACTTGTTGTAACAAGAGGTCATTTGTTCAACAACTTCTGTTTGACCAATATTGAAGTACGCATCACCGGCATGGAACCCGCACTTTGTGACGCATGAACTTAAAAAAGTTATAAGGTTTGCAACAAGATTGGTGCCAGAGCTAAGAGGGCTAAGCAACGAACACAGGCTAATGGAACTAAATCTCACAACCATAGAGAACAGAAGGGATATGATCACAACTTACAAGATACTGAAGGGGATAAAAATAGCCTCTTGAGACTAAGAGAAAGCAGGACCAGAGGACACAGGTGGAAGCTGGAGACGCACATGAGGCGAAGGCACGTAAGGGAGTACTCGTACCCAGTACGGGGAGTTAACACGTGCACTGCTCTAAACGAGGAAGCTCTAGAAGCCACCTCCATCCACAACAGTTTCAACAAACAATTGTAAATTCAGAATAGTTAAGTTGAAAAGCAACAGCCACACGGCTACAGCAGGCGGGGGATGAAGAGCTAGACTTCACTCGCCCCGTAGGCGCTGATACGTAAATACTGATAGGTAAATACTCCACCACCACCAATTAAGTAGTGTCCGAATTCTTCTTAATAAGTCACTTTCCGTAATCATAAAACTTTCCTCATTTTACACTCCTCACCTCACGTCCCCTCCATGGTCCTGTCTCTCTGTTATCCACTGCGTCCTATCTGTTGTCCCCTCTCCCTTCTCTCCTTTACGTTACCCTTACCCCCCCCCTTCCCCTTCCGTCAATTGCCCCCCCTCCCTTCCTCGCTGTCACCCTGCCCCCCCCTCTCCCACCCCCTTTCCCCCCCCCCCCCTCTCTCCTTGGCATCGTGGTTGGGAACGTTAATTCGGACGCTTATCGGGAGGTGTCAGACGCGCGGAGGATCCCCAGGGGCGCGCGCCGACTCCTGCCAAACAAACATCTCTTTTATCTCTTGATGCCAGCACGCCATCTGACTACACGGGGGGGGGCGGCACCTGAAGGAGGGAGGGGGGGGGGTAGGCCACCTACGACTAGGTACGACATTTTCAGGGGAAGTGCCTGAAAGTGGCACTCCCAAGCGCCCCACCTCAATGGGAGGGGGATCGTGGCACTCTCCGACACTGGCCCCCGTGGGATGAGACGGGGGGACAGCTATGGCCCTGAGGGGAGATGAGGGGGGGGATGGGAAAGAGGGTCAAGAGGTAATTAAAATTCATAGGATTTTTTTTATGTCGTTGGCTCCGGAGCTCATTTTGAAGCCTGTCTTTCTCTTAAAAATTTTCTTTTCCATATTTTTTCGGCGAAGGCAGTGTTGAATATATTAGGATACGTCATGAGAGCTGCGGAGACGAGCACCAGAGGGCTCTGCACGACACACACTCTCAGGAAACATAATATATATATTTTATATATATATATTATCCACATATATATAAAATATATATATTTATATAATATATCCTCATTCCTGCCTATATATCTAACCTACTCATCTGTAAATCCATCCTTCTGAAGATGTATTATTAAATACGAAAGTACTTAAGAAAATTCTTGTCTTAATCCTCTCTTCGTGGTCTGACACTGTCAGATTACTGATCACGAGTTAATTTTCGTGATTTACACACACACACACACACACACACACACACACACACACACACACACACACACACACACACACACACACACACACACACACACACACAGAAGTGCAAGGACGCAGCAAACAAGTTTGTCCCAGTCCAAAAGGAAAACAGTGAAATGAAGATGAGAAACCCATGGTTTAATCAGAGATGTTGGCTAGCTAAGCAGCAAAGTAAAAGGGCATGGAGAAACTATAGAAACAACAGGACACTCGAGAACAGAGAAAGACACCAGAATGCCAAGGATGAATATGTCAGGTTGAGAAGAGAGGCAGAAGGGCAATACGAAAATGACATCGCAAGCAAGGCAAAGACTCAGCCTAAATTGCTGCACAGCCACATCAGGAGAAAAACAACAGTAAAGGAACAGGTAATCAAATTGAGGATAGGGGCAGACAGATTCACTACAAACCACAAGGAAATGTGCGAGGAACTGAATAAGAAATTCCAGGAGGTCTTCACATTAGAGAAAGGGGAAGTTCCAGAGATAAGAGAAGAAATAGTTAACTAGGAACCACTAGAAGAGTGGTTCCACAGCAATCCCCAACTGACCAACCAGCCAGTATATAAATATAACAAATATATATATATATATATATATATATATATATATATATATATATATATATATATATATATATATATATACACACTTGCACCAGAGGTGGTACCCCTCCTATATATATATATATATATATATATATATATATATATATATATATATATATATATATATATATATATATATATATATATATATATATAGCCAGTATATAGAAAGTATACTTTCTTTGTATATACATATATGGCCACACATCTCGGTGTATATACACCTGTCTCACTTGTTTGTGAGACCTGCTTCAGGAGGGTCTCGAACCCCGGCCTGGCGCGCGAGGGGCTCTATTATTGTTCTTAAAATGAAGCAGTGAATACGGCGGCAGTTTTATATTGTTTTGTCTGCTTTATGGAGATCATTTCTTCCCAGTTCAATTACCATAAAGTGTGCCATATTACTTAGGAGGGCTGACCGAGGCCCTTGTTGAGCTTGGTAAGGTTCGAAATGGTTCAGAAAGTGTTCGAAATGGTTCAGAAGGTGTTCGTAATGATTCAGGTGTTCGTAATGATTCAGGAGGTGTTCGTAATGATTCAGGAGGTGTTCGTAATGATTCAGGAGGTGTTCGTAATGATTCAGGAGGTGTTCGTAATGATTCAGGAGGTGTTCGTAATGGTTCAAGAGGTGTTCATAATGATTCAGGAGGTGTTCGTAATGATTCAGGAGGTGTTCGTAATGGTTCAAGAGGTGTTCATAATGATTCAGGAGGTGTTCGTAATGGTTCAGGAGGTGTTCGTAATGATTCAGAAGGTGTTTGTAATGATTCAGGAGGTGTTCGTAATGGTTCAGGAGGTGTTCGTAATGATTCAGAAGGTGTTTGTAATGATTCAGGAGGTGTTCGTAATGGTTCAGGAGGTGTTCGTAATGATTCAGAAGGTGTTCGTAATGGTTCAGATGTTCGTAATGGTTCATGTGGTGTTTATAATAGCTCAGGTGAAGTAGGTGGTTTTGGGGGGGGGCAACACCGAAGAACAACGGTTCACCCACCTAGACAAACCCACCTGGAGCTCCACACCTGAAGCTCCACACCTGGAGCTCCACACCTGGAGCGTGTTGGCTGACTTGCCTTGACGTCACCTGCAGGTCATAGTGCCAGTTGTGTAGTTGAGCACGCTAGCATCCTTTGGCAGAGATTGTTCTCCCTCGCTACCAGCTGTTACCTTGAGGTTACCTTACCTACCTTGACGGTGTTGACACAGGTGTCGACGCAGGTGTCGACGCAGGTGATGACGCAGGTGTTTTATGCTGATGGGAGCTACATAGACCATTCCTTCTGTAATCCGGAAGGACTCTTGACCCCAGCCAAGTCTTTGGTCTCTCTCTCTCTCTCTCTCTCTCTCTCTCTCTCTCTCTCTCTCTCTCTCTCTCTCTCTCTCTCTCTCTCTCTCTCTCTCTCTCTCTCTCTCTCGTCATATACGTCATATTACGGCCTGTAACGGTAAACCTTTCCCCAGAGTCTTTACCGGACGTTACTGAAGCCAAGTATAGTTACTGAAGCCAAGTATAGTTACTGAAGCCAAGTATAGTTACTGAAGCCAAGTATAGTTACTGAAGCCAAGTATAGTTACTGAAGCCAAGTATAGTTACTGAAGCCAAGTATAGTTACTGAAGCCAAGTATAGTTACTGAAGCCAAGTATAGTTACTGAAGCCAAGTATAGTTACTGAAGCCAAGTATAGTTACTGAAGCCCAGTACTGGTGATCTATCGCTGTTGTATTTATTATCTATCGTAGTTGTATATGTCATATCTCGCTGGTGTATACGTGAACTATCGTTGGTGTATGATGTATTGTATCTCAGATTTATCGCATATTAAATATATTTGTTTGCATTACAGATTTATTTGACAAATATCAGGAGTGTTTTTATGATTCTGAACAAGGCTGTCGCCCATTGGGCTGGGTGTTAACAAGTACTTCTTCATTATTTATAGGAACGATCGGGAAAAAAATAGAAAATGTGTGTGCAGGTGTGTGAGTGGAGAGGTGTGTGTGTGTGCAGGTGTGTGAGTGGAGAGGTGTGTGTGTAAGCAGGTGTGTGTGCAGGTGTGGGTGTTTCCCACATAAATCATTGAACTTTCTGGCCTTCAAGTGAATAAATAAGACATATCTCGGGATGAGTGAAAGTCTTAAGTAAACTCCACCAGCTTACTTACATATATCTACATGACACAGCTATATATATATATATATATATATATATATATATATATATATATATATATATATATATATATATATATATATATATACACCATTATCTATATACATATCCACAACTAAGTAACAATTAAGTCAATGCACACATCAAGCAGTTAGATGTCCCTAAGTACAGATCACCTAGTAACATTGGTACATTGGACAGCTTAAGACTGGCTGGAAGGTCGGGGGGAGCCGGTCGGCCGAGCGGACAGCACGCTGGACTTGTGATCCTGTGGTCCTTGGTTCGATCCCAGGCGCCGGCGAGAAACAATGGGCAGAGTTTCTTTCACCCTATGCCCTTGTTACCTAGCAGTAAAGTAGGTACCTGGGTGTTAGTCAGCTGTCAGGGGCTGCTTCCTGGGGGTGGAGGCCTGGTCGAGGACCGGGCCGCGGGGACACTAAAGCCCCGAAATCATCTCAAGATAACCTCAAGATAACCTCAAGGAAGGTTGTGAACATGGTGGGTAGTGAGGCTACATAACCAGATGGGGGAATAATGTCTCAAATATAACCTTAATAATACAAGTTAATGAAGTATCGCTTAACCTTCAGAAAAACTAAGTCCCAACATGATTAACAAATGGTAAAGTCGATAAAACTCTCCAAGAAAGTCAGTGTTCACAAAGACTGACAATGGCAAAGTCTAAAAACTCATCAATTTATTTTTGAGTCTACATTGACGGACAAATAGCAAAGTCCACTACCCGTCTTCAAAAGTAAGAGTTTACAATGTCTCAGAACTCTGGCAAGAGTCAGAAATCGCCTCTAAAAGTCCTGACTCTCCTCTCCAGAGTCAAAGTCCACACAGCCGCCAGAAAATGAGAATGTCCCCAAACGGTTCAAATACTGATATAAGTCACCTCACCAACAAAGTTGCACATATGACTCCAGTGACAACACTATAGAATCTCTGATCCACACTAGTAGTCGATCTCTTGAGAACTGTATTTCAGAGTTATTTGTGTGTATATATATATATATATATATATATATATATATATATATATATATATATATATATATATATATATATATATATATAAGAATGTACAAGAATGTAACAACTCTTGTATATATCTCAAAAAAAAATATATATATATATATATATATATATATATATATATATATATATATATATATATATATATATATATATATATATATATATATATTATATTCTTATATATATATAAGAATGTACAAGAATGTAACAACTCTTGTATATATCTCAAAATATATATATATATATATATATATATATATATATATATATATATATATATATATATACATATATATATATATATATATATATATATATATATATATATATATATATATATATATATATATATATATATATATATAACTTAAACCTAAAAGGGGTACCACCTCTGGCGCAAGTGTAGGGACCCAAAGCCTCGGAGAAGAAAATAATGAGTACTCAGAGAAGACCTTGTGTGTATATACAATGTATATACAACAAACACCAAGCTTACCAACCGCACCGGACTTGGCTGAAGAGACAGACAGACGCACACATGGGACGGGGCCTGAAAGCTGAGTGGACAGCGCTCTGCACTCGTAATCCTAGCGTTCGATCCCCGGTGATGGCAGAAACAAATGGGCAGAGTTTCTTTCACCCTGTTGCCCCTGTTACCTAGCAGTAAATAGGTACCTGGGAGTTAGACAGCTGCTACAAGCTGCTTCCTGAGGGTGTGTGTGTGGGGGGGGGGGAATCAATTGATTGATTGACAGTTGAGAGGCGGGCCGAAAGAGCAGAGCTCAACCCCTCAAGCTCAACTAGATGAATACAACAAGGTGAAAACTCACACATCATGAAATACAGTAATACAGCAAAATACAATAAACTGGAATACACGTGTATATAATGATATTTCAAATACTGCAGAATGAAATCACATTGTAAATAGAGGTACCTTGACACTTAAAGGTATGACCTCAGCGTATACCGTCAGAACTGATTAGGCTAGGTCATAGGGGCTGCAGGTGTGTAAGTGTGATGGTACAGGTGCGCGAGAACACAGGTGTTCAGGCAGGCGCACCTGTACCATCTCTCTCAAATGATTGTCTCTCACGCAAGAAAGAATGAATTACGAGCCCCATCCACCGTGGTGTCTCTATTAGGCTCTTCACCTTTACATAAATTCTCTGGACAAATTGGTGTCAATGATTACGGCTCTGGACTAATTATAGCAATTAGCGAAATGTTTCTAAATTATATAGTGGTTGATATAGTTAAGGCCTTACGCGGAGCCTGTGTACTCTGTTCCAGAGAATTATAGCAGCTTGGAACATGGGAGGTGGGAGAGAGAGAGAGAGAGAGAGAGAGAGAGAGAGAGAGAGAGAGAGAGAGAGAGAGAGAGAGAGAGAGAGAGAGACCAGCAGGGAATTCGCTCAAATTCATAATCGCGATGGTCA
This sequence comes from Procambarus clarkii, assembly GCF_040958095.1. Classification (NCBI taxonomy): domain Eukaryota; kingdom Metazoa; phylum Arthropoda; class Malacostraca; order Decapoda; family Cambaridae; genus Procambarus; species Procambarus clarkii. The sequence continues at coordinate 43,269,368 of NC_091150.1, read as the reverse complement.
ATATATTCTTGATGTGATGCTATCGTCTTTTGAACACTAAATCGCAATGGTGTTATCGTCCAAACCCCCCCCCCCCCAAAAAAAAAAAAAAACGCACATATGAACTGTCTGAAAATCAGACCCAGTAACGACACACAGCTGTTGATATCTATCGCATTACATTACACGATAGACAGACCTTGAGTCTCCTCACTAGTGAGGTTATATATAAGGACTTCATCCACCAGGTCAATACACCATTTGGTCACCACTTGGTCCGGGAGACATCTCCCGTCACGCAGGGTGCAGTTGCGCCTCCACAGATCTCCAGTATCATCTTTTGATACTGGTAATGGCTCGAAAGGGCCACCACTTACGGGCTATTCATGCCCGTGCCACCTCTTGGGTGGCTTAATCTTCATCAATCAATCAGGTCAATACGGGCTCACCATAGCCCGTGCTACATGGACACTCCGTCCTGAATAGCTAAATCTTTAACAACAACAACAACTAGGTCAGTCTCCTGGTCAACAAAGGTGTCCAGCAGCTGGAGACCCTCATAAAGACTGTGAAGCAGTATCCTCCCCCGCGATAACAGCTTGATGGTTAAATGCAACCTCAGAATACTGAGGAAAAAAAAAAATTGTACCACTTACGGGCTATTCATGCCTGAGCCACTTCTTGGGTGGCTTAATCTTTATCAATCATCAATCAATCAGGTCAATCTCCCTTGAGACAGTGATTAATGTCTGTCTCATTAAACATGACAGGTTTAAGTGACAGGTAAACTGTCACGTGACAGGTAAACATAACAGGTTAACAAGGTGAGTCTGAATCAAATCAACTGTCGGTCAAATCCATTGTTAATCAAATCAGCTGTATATTGTATAGTGCATTGGCCCATATGTGGCAGCTTCTATTGGCCCATATGTGGCAGCTTCTATTGGTCCATATGTGGCAGCTTCTATTGGCCCATATGTGGCAGCTTCTATTGGCCTATATGTGGCAGCTTCTATTGGCCCATATGTGGCAGCTTCTATTGGCCCATATGTGGCAGCTTCTATTGGCCTATATGTGGCAGCTTCTATTGGCCCATATGTGGCAGCTTCTATTGGCCCATATGTGGCAGCTTCTATTAGCCCATACGAGGCAACTCGTCGTGGCCCATACAATAAGGCTCCTATTTATATACACTCAAACTCATTCATATATACGTCTAACCTACGCTCGAAACAACCCCAGTGATCCCACGTCTATTATATTACCAGGTAATTTGTTCCATAATTCAGCAACCTTGTTTACAAACTAGTATTTACCCAGGTCTTTCCTGAATCCAAACCTGTTGTATTTATATTCAGTGTTTCGTGTTTTATTTACGGCGGTGGTCGAAGTGGTGTTGAGTATTGGGGTTACTGAGAGAGCGTTCGTGTTGGGGTGTTCGTGCTTCGGTTAGTATGTTCAGTAGAACTTCGGTTTCAACTCTTTTTAACTCTGTCGTAGCTCAGTCGATTAAAACAGTGTCTGGGATGCTCCTGGACGTAGGTTCGAATCCTCGTCACGGCCCTTGTGAATTTGTTCATTCGGTTAGTATTCTTATTGTGTCTCGTTGTCTCGTGTTCAGAGGAGAGTCATGTTAAGTTGAGAGGTTTGGTGTGAAAAGCAATATATGCTGCACACAATCGACTTGAGAATGGTCCAGGACGGACCGAAACGTCGTCGTCCCTTCACCTTCTAGTGTGTGGTCTGGTCAACATACTTTAGCCAGGTTATTGTGACTCATCGCCTGCATGCTACAGGAAATGTCATAACCGATCGTTATAGGTGCTTCGGTGAGATGCTGGAGGGGGGGGGGGGGCTGTGGGGTGGGGGTGGGGGGGATAGGTAATATAAGAACACTGTGGATGGATAGTCTTCGAGATCACATGAGGGGTTAGGAGGATAGAGACAGAATGGGGAATAATAATACTCTAATATTTTTAATTACACCCTCCAAGCTGCACAAGAGGCAGCAGCAGCAGGAGGAGGGTGTCGACCTCCAAGCTGCACAAGAGGCAGCAGCAGCAGGAGGAGGGTGTCGACCTCCAAGCTACAGGAGAGGCAGCAGCAGCAGGAAAAGGGTGTCGACCTCCAAGCTGCACAAGAGGCAGCAGGAGGGTGTCGACCTCCAAGCTGCAGGAGAGGCAGCAGCAGGAGGAGGGTGTCGACCTCCAAGCTGCAGGAGAGGCAGCAGGAGGAGGGTGTCGACCTCCAAGCTGCAGGAGAGGCAGCAGCAGCAGCAGGAGGGTGTGGGCCTCCAAGCTGCAGGAGAGGCAGCAGCAGCAGGAGGGTGTGGGCCTCCAAGCTGCAGGAGAGGCAGCAGCAGCAGGAGGAGGGTGTGGGCCTCCAAGCTGCAGGAGAGGCAGCAGCAGCAGGAGGGTGTGGGCCTCCAAGCTGCAGGAGAGGCAGCAGCAGCAGCAGGAGGGTGTGGGCCTCCAAGCTGCAGGAGAGGCAGCAGCAGCAGGAGGGTGTGGGCCTCCAAGCTGCAGGAGAGGCAGCAGGAGCAGGAGGGTGTGGGCCTCCAAGCTGCAGGAGAGGCAGCAGGAGCAGCAGCAGGAGGGTGTGGGCCTCCAAGCTGCCTACCGTAAAGGCATGATCGTGACTCCTCACTAATAGCACCTGAATCTTATCCAGGGGTCATCTCCCAGCCTTAATTGAATAATTATGCGGGCAAGTGTTAATATTCATAACTTGCATGTGGGAGGAGCGAGTGATGCGGCGCGTGTTCGGACAAATGTAAACAATGCGTTCGAAACCTTCCTTTTCACATTCTCAGACCCGTCAGGAGTCCTAACCCCGGCCCCGTCACTCTTCTCATAATTACTGCTAATTAATGCCGCCCTTTACATTCCCCTCCCCCCCCCTCCCCTCCCCCCACTTCATTCATGCCCCTCGAACCAGTTCGTCGGGGGATTATGCATGTGGTTCCTCCACGAGGCAGACCGCGCGATAATTATCCGAGGACTAATCTTGGTTTAAACATCGCCTCTCCTTCGAGGAACGCGCACGGCCCATACGTTGTGTGATATGGATCAGCTGGGAGGAGGGACCTGTGGTGAAGTGGGCTCTGTGTACGCTTGTGTACGCTTGCTGATGTGTGTACTACACAGGGTGAGAGGGGACCTGTGTACCAAGAGGGGCGTGTGTAGCAAGAGGGACCTGTGTAGCATGAGGGGACCTGTGTAGCAAGAGGGACCTGTGGACCAAGAGGGGGGCATGTGGACCAAGAGGGACGTGTGAAGCAAGAGGGACCTGTGGACCAAGAGGTACCTGTGTACCAAGACGGACCTGTGTAGCATGAGGGACCTGTGTACCAAGATGGACCTGTGTACCAAGAGGGACATGTACTCCCCTTGTTGTGCTTGCGGGGGTTGAGCTGCGGTTCTTTGGTCCCGCCTCTCATCTGTCAATCAACTAATGTACAGATTCCTGAGCCTACTGGGCTCTATCATATCTACACTTGAAACTGTGTATGGAGTCAGCCTCCACCACATCACTGCCTAATGCATTCCATCTGTTAACTACTCTGACACTGAAAAAGCTCTTTCTAACGTCCAGTAACGTCCTTTCTAACGTTAGTCTTAGAATTTTATAGGTGGTGATCATGTCTCCCCTTACTCTTCTGTCTTCCAGTGTCGTGAAATTTGATTCCACTAATTTTTATCCACTAATCTAGATCTTTTTTCTAGAGAATGGAGAATGGTCCAGGACGGACCGAAACGTCGTCGTCCCTTCACTTTCTAGTGAGTGGTCTAGATCTTTCTTTCGTTCTGATTCCTAAAGAATTTCTTCTTCCAAATGGTACCTTGTGTGTGGCCTCCTGCTCCCTACGCCTATCTTTATCACTTTGTACTTGCTTGAGTGACATGTAGGTTATCTGTGATGTATATATATTGGTGTAGATTTTATATAATTAACAGTAAATAGTAATTTAAGTATATTTGGGTGGTGAGGGTTTGTCTAGCGTTGTTTAACCTTCTTTTTTTCATTTTGGTTGTCTATTACTACTCAATTTTTTATTACTTTACCTCTGACTTATGGTTGGATCTGTGAAGATAAGAGCACTAAGGCCCTAGAGAGAGAGAGAGAGAGAGAGAGAGAGAGAGAGAGAGAGAGAGAGAGAGAGAGAGAGAGAGAGAGAGAATAAAACCCTAGTTACTGGCTAAGTGAGGCCGTACCTGAGACATAGTGACAGGATTAACAATACTTTTACCCGTAAATTTAACAAACTAAATATTTGTTCGACTACTGGAGGAAATAATATTGAGCTGGAAATCTCTTATCTTAAGGTCATCTTGAGATGATTTCGGGGCTTAGCGTCCCCGCGGCCCGGTCCTCGACTAGGTCTTCTTTTAGTTATACACTCCCAGGAAGCAGCCCGTAGTAGCTGTCTAACTCCCAGGTACCTATTTACTGCTAGGTGAACAGGGGCATCGGGGTGAAATATACTCTGCCCATTTGTTTCCGAGTCCACCGGGGATCGAACTCGGAACCTCAGGACTACGAATCCCGAGCACTGTCCACTCAGCTATCAGGCCCTAACGGAAGGTGTTAGGAGTTGATAGACCAGTTTAAGACAGCATATAATGTGTGATTAAGAAGGTCGGGATTCCAATAATATAAACTTAGAGCAGACTGGCTGATTGGTCAGTAGGCAAGGTCACGAGGCACTGACGACCAGCCAGAGGTTGAAAAGCCTTAAAACTCGACATCAGACGAGGTGTGAGTTGCGACAGTTCACCAGCGTCGGATTGGAGGTTAGGTTCAAGTTCAAGTTCAAGTATGTTTATTGAGATAAGCAATAAATACATCTCAAAGGGATAGAGTAGCTTAGGCTATTTCTACCCCCCATTTCAAAGATGGACAGGTTTCGCAAGGGGGACACGAGGGCTTGGGGTGTTCTCCGTTGACGGAAGGAACAGGAGGGAGGGACAGGAGGTGCGGGCGATGACTGACGGTAGCCTGGTCGATGGAAGGGTTTATGGCTTTACAACGTCGGTGGTCGGGTTGTCATCAACTGAGATTTGCATAACATTCCTACTGTAAAGCCTGACTCGAATATTTTATTATGAGATTAGTTAGACGATCATCGTGTGTGAGGCTCTGAGCCCGCCAGCGGTGAGTTGTGCCCTCGCTCCCCGTCCTCCTAAGGCTTAGCAACGTCCAGAAACTGTCGTACCCTAATCCTAACCTACCAGAGGAACTAAAACAGAAAACGGGATATTATGTCAACTTTGCCAACCGCTTCCATTTTCTTGTAAGACAGTTTTTGGGGGTTTTAGGTAGAGTTTGCGTCAATAAGGCGACGTGCTTCTAGATGGACGGGTTGACCGGGAGAACTGCACTGAATTTTCTTCTGAAATGACTGCGTGAAGTAGTTGTCTTTTGTCTTTGTCAGTCTTTCTTTGCCTGTCTGTCTCTCTGTTCCCCCCGTCCACTGTTCTCGTTCTCTCACTCACTCACGCGAGTGCACACAGACATGCAGGTGCGTACTCTAGGTGAGTACACACACCTTCAGCATTCTAGGTGAGTACACACACACACACATGTCGTTTACGAGCGATGCAAACCTGCAGGAGGTGTGTGGACTTCGACGTGGACACTTGTGAGTGACGGTCACTAACAGTAACTCACACTCCCAGGCTCCTCTTAGTGGCCTAGCTTACTGGTGACTGTTCAGCAGTAAGGCTGTCTCTTGTTCCAGGCAACAGTAAGACTGTCTCTTGTTGCAAGCAACAGTAAGGCTGTCTCTTGTGGCAGGCAACAGTAAGGCTGTCTCTTGTGGCAGGCAACAGTAAGGCTGTCTCTTGTGGCAGGAAACAGTAAGGCTGTCTCTTGTGGCAGGCAACAGTAAGGCTGTCTCTTGTGGCAGGCAACAGTAAGGCTGTCTCTTGTGGCAGGCAACAGTAAGGCTGTCTCTTGTGGCAGGCAACAGTAAGGCTGTCTCTTGTTCCAGGCAACAGTAAGGCTGTCTCTTGTTCCAGGCAACAGTAAGGCTGTCTCTTGTTCCAGGCAACAGTAAGGCTGTCTCTTGTTCCAGGCAACAGTAAGGCTGTCTCTTGTTCCAGGCAACAGTAAGGCTGTCTCTTGTTCCAGGCAACAGTAAGGCTGTCTCTTGTTCCAGGCAACAGTAAGGCTGTCTCTTGTTCTAGGCAACAGTAAGGCTGTCTCTTGTTCCAGGCAACAGTAAGGCTGTCTCTTATCTTCTATGTGTTCACACACTAATGTACACAAACATGGATAAACACGAGCCTGTTACCCACTACAACACAAGAACAAAACATCCCACGCAAACAAACACACGAGCACAAGAACACTGACGGACACAAACACACAAACACCCACGAGAACAAACACACACACCGGACTCGGCCCCGTCACTAATATACATTTAACATCAACAGCGAAATGAACAGCTCTCAAAAAAATCTAGATTTAATTAAGAATCTCCAAGCCCAGAAATCCGACAGGTGAGGGGACGGGCCCCACCTGTATGAGGTGAGGGGACGGGGCCACCTGTATGAGGGGACGGGGCCACCTGTAGGTGAGGGGGACGGGGCCACCTGTATGAGGGGACGGGGCCACCTGTATGAGGTGAGGGGACGGGGCCACCTGTATGAGGGGACGGGGCCACCTGTATGAGGTGAGGGGACGGGGCCACCTGTATGAGGGGACGGGGCCACCTGTATGAGGGGACGGGGCCACCTGTATGAGGGGACGGGGCCACCTGTATGAGGTGAGGGGACGGGGCCACCTGTATGAGGGGACGGGGCCACCTGTATGAGGGGACGGGGCCACCTGTATGAGGTGAGGGGACGGGGCCACCTGTATGAGGGGACGGGCCCCACCTGTATGAGGTGAGGGGACGGGGCCACCTGTATGAGGGGACGGGGCCACCTGTATGAGGTGAGGGGACGGGGCCACCTGTATGAGGGGACGGGCCCCACCTGTATGAGGTGAGGGGACGGGGCCACCTGTATGAGGGGACGGGGCCACCTGTATGAGGGGACGGGACGGGGCCACCTGTATGAGGGGACGGGGCCACCTGTATGAGGTGAGGGGACGGGCCCACCTGTCAAGATATCCGGTCAGGGCCAACAAGCGACCATTGCCAAGCTCGTCAGTCAGGAGGCCGACCTCTGTCAATACCAACAAACATTAGCTATGGAGTGAGTGCTATATAGCCTCAACTGGTCTTGACAGGGGTCGGGCTTAGTCACCAGCCAGGGAGCTGTCAATCAGTCAACTCGTGAAGGTGATTCTCAGTGGTGTTCAGTCAACTCTTGAAGGTGACTCTCAGTGGTGTTCAGTCAACTCTTGAAGGTGACTCTCAGTGGTGTTCAGTCAACTCTTGAAGGTGACTCTCAGTGTTGTTCAGTCAACTCTTGAAGGTGATACTCTCAGTATTGTTCAGTCAACTCTTGAAGGTGACTCTTAGTGGTGTTCAGTCAACTCTTGAAAGTGACTCTACAAGCTCGGGGGGGGGGGGGGTTGAAGAGAACATAGATGCCCAACTAAACTCAACTTCAGTCGTCCTGAAGGAAAGCTTTGTCCCTTCAGGAAAGAGTCGAACTCGGACCACTAGATCACCACCAGATAAGATGAGAAATCACATCTACACATTCCAGAATTTTACTGCACTTTTTTTCTGAGTCTTCCGCCATTTTTGGGCGAACGTTTGATTGTTTGGGAGCTGGTCAATATGACTCTTCATTCTCGTTGAAAATACGGGCTCACCATAGCCCGTGCTACTTGGAACTTTTTGCTCCGGGTAGCGAATCTTTAACAACAACAACCTCATTCTCCCAAACTTATCTAATTCCATTTTTGACACTCTTGGTTCAGGCTGATTCAGATTTGCTAAAAAAAAACTTACAAGTTCGAATCTCATAATTCCTGACACACTCAGAAAAATAATTATGAATATACTTTAATCTCAATTAAGGTAATTATTAATGTAATCATTTAGCAAACAACTGCCAAAGCTGTTTAGCTGTTTGGGTGCTTTATTTGATTGACCCTCTGGTGGTAGAGAGGCACTGTGCCTCTGTGACGCTCTCCAGGTGTGTAGGGGGTGTGTAGGGGGTGTGTAGGGGTGTGTAGGGGTGTGTAGGGGGTGTGTAGGGGTGTGTAGGGGGTGTGTAGGGGTGTAGGGGGTGTGTAGGGGTGTGTAGGGGGTGTGTAGGGGGTGTGTAGGGGTGTGTAGGGGGTGTGTAGGGGTGTGTAGGTGTTGTACGGAAGGTGTGTGTGTGTGTGTGTGTGTGTGTGTGTGTGTGTTTGAGAGGGCACGAGTCATTCTGGGATTGTGAGAGACATTGTATCTCACTTGACTCATTATATCAAGATCTCAACCACAAACTACAATAGATAGAGAGATTCCGTAAGGAATAATCCAAATATCTTATGGATCACATTATATTCTCAAAGGACCCGCTTGTAAACAGAAAAAATCTGATGCTATCAGATATTTGAAAGTTAGAATTAGTGTCATATCCTGAGTGAAAGCTTTATGAAATATGCAACACTTTGCAACAATATGCAACACTTTGCAACAATATGCAACACTTTGCAACAATATGCAACACTTTGCAACACTTTGCAACAATATGCAACACTTTGCAACACTTTGCAACAATATGCAACACTTTGCAACAATATGCAACACTTTGCAACAATATGCAACACTTTGCAACACTTTGCAACAATATGCAACACTATGCAACACTTTGCGACAATATGCAACACTTTGCAACAATATGTGTCTTAGTTCGACCGCGAACTATGTAACCAAGACAATGTCGACCATTGCAAAGTTATATTGTGTATGGTGGACATGTTGAGGACGTAGCTTGTGGGGTTCATCTCAGCACGCGTTGTCACGTCCTATCCTGGCCACGAGCACGATTCATCAAGGAGTTATACGCGTTACCTTACGAAACCTCTACATCTCTCCTAATCATGGCGGAATGGTTGGCATTTTTTTTTTAACGAGTTTATGGCGCCGAAGCACTACGAGGTTGTAATTATAATAACCTTGGGTTGTGAAGCTTCCTAGCTCGTAAACTGTTTCATAAATGTACACTTAAGTCTCTGTGATTGTGGAAAGATGTACCGGTTTCAAATATGACTAAATCTTAGCCTCATGAGTTATGTTTATCTGCCTGAGAGGACTCGCCCATCCGGCCACCGCAAGAGTTTTTTTACAGACATCCGGCCATCACTGGTCGTTCAAACTCTGCCATTAGTATCCAAGTGACAGTATTGAGATGCTGCGTAAGAAAGATTAACGTGAATAAAGCGTAGGAGGTCTACAGGGAACTATAGTCACCAGAGGTAGTAAGGATAATTGTCAATCATCCCACCTCAATCAATCAGGGCGCCGGTCGGCCGAGCGGACAGCACGCTGGACTTGTGATCCTGTGGTCCTGGGTTCGATCCCAGGCGCCGGCGAGAAACAATGGGCAGAGTTTCTTTCACCCTATGCCCCTGTTACCTAGCAGTAAAATAGGTACCTGGGTGTTAGTCAGCTGTCACGGGCTGCTTCCTGGGGGTGGAGGCCTGGTCGAGGACCGGGCCGCGGGGACACTAAAGCCCCGAAATCATCTCAAGATAACCTCAAGATATCCACCTGGATAATTGACATTATTAACCAACTACTGTGACAAAGATAGTGATCCAATTTAGCCTCTGAACAGGCTAATATTCCAGAACTCATTTGCATATTCATCTTCGCGTCTTGCATTTATATTGGTTATGCAAATTTCTATCAATTAATGTTATATTTCGTCCGTCAAAGTCCCAACAATTATTACTTGTTAATGTAATTAAAGGTGAATGAAACAGGAGGAAATGTCCCGTTGGCGTCCTCTGTCAACTGTTTAAAGTAGCAGGTAGAGAAGAGGCACGCTGGCCCGGCGCCTCGCAAGAGATGTGGTCTGGGTTCGAATCCTGGGCAGGGAGGATTAACTGGGTGCCAATCTCTAACTGCCTAAAGTTCACCCAGCTGTATTCATTCTTGCATTTCATGCAAGTTGATGGAAAAGATTGTGCGAAAAAGCTTGTGAAACATCTGGAGCCAAAGAACTTTGCAACACAACATCAACATGGGCTCAGGGATGGCAAGTCCTGCCTCACAGGATTAATTGAATTCTTCGACCAGGCAACAAAAATTAGGCAAGAAAGAGAAGGGTGGGCAGACTGCGTATTTTTGGATTGCAAGAAAGCCTTTGACACAGTACCACACAAGAGACTAGTGCACAAGCTGGAGATGCAAGGAGTGAAAGGGAAGGTACTCCCTTGGATAAGGGGAGTACTTTCTACCCAACAGAAGACAGCGAGTCACTCTGAAGGGCGAGGTCTCAGATTGACGAAGTGCCACCAGTGGAGTCCCACAGGGTTCAGTCCTTGGATCTGTACTGTTTCTGATATATGTAAATGATCTCCCAGAGGGAATAGACTCGTTCCTCTCAATGTTTGCTGATGATGCAAAAATTATGAGGAGGATTAAGTCAGAGGAAGATAGCATGAGACTATAAGATGACCTAGACAAACTGAATGAATGGTCCAACAAATGGCTACTACAGTTCAGCCTGAGTAAATGTAAGGTAATGAAACTAGGCAATGGAAATAGGAGACCAGAAACAGGATACCGAATGGGAGATAAAGTCTTCCATGAAACGGACAGAGAGAAAGATCTAGGAGTTGATATCACAACAATCCTGTTTCCTGAAGCCCACATAAAAAGAATAACATCGGCGGCGTATGCGAGGCTGGCTAAAATCAGAACTGCTTTCAGGAACCTGTGTAAGGAAGCATTTAGAACCTTGTACACCACATATGTAAGACCAATCCTGGAGTATGCGGCCTCAGCATGGAGCCCGTACCTTGTCAAGCTCAAGTCGAAGCTGGAAAAAGTTCAGAGGTATGCCACTAGGCTAGTCCCAGAACTAAGAGGCATGAGTTACGAGGAAAGGCTGCGTGAACTGCACCTCACCTCGCTGGAAGACTGAAGAGCTCGGGGAGACATGATCACCACATACAAAATTCTCAGAGGAATAGACAGGGTAGACAAGGATGGACGATTTAACATGGGTGGTACACGCACAAGGGGACACAGGTGGAAGCTGAGTACCCAAATGAGTCACAGGGACATTAGAAAGAACTTTTTCAGTGTCAGAGTAGTTAGTATATGGAATACACTAGGAAGTGATGTGGTGGAGGCTGACTCCATACACAGTTTCAAATGTAGATATGATAGAGCCCAGTAGGCTCAGGAATCTGTACACCAGTAGATTGACGATTGAGAGGTAGGACTAAGCCAAAGCTCTACCCCTGCAAGCACACCTAGGTGAGTACAAGTAGGTGAGTACACACACAATCAACACAGTCATCGTTGTCACTTTAGCGAGGACGGATTACCTGCCTTATGAGCGCTTACAGCCCCACCTGGCAATAAACATTAGCTGGGCCGTCAGCTGTTTATTGACAGATTGACAGACGGATTGCAGGTCACACCTGATGGACGCCAGAGTGGAATCCAAAAGTTCAATCCCATCAGGAGAACAGGTAAGGGGAGGTGAGGGAGTGAGAGTGAGGATAGTGTCCTCAACACTATCCTCTCACTCTCATGTGTGTATTCTGTTGCTTAGTCTTTTTCTTTTATTTATTAATAAATGAAGTACATCTGCATTAGTGCAGCTACCCTAGACTATATGAAGTGGAGTACAGTGTGTCAAAAAAGCTAACTAGGTGATGCTAAAAAAATCCCCATCACACAGGATGGTTAGTCATACAGAGGGAAAGATCTAGGAGTTGATATCACAACAATGTGATAAGCAGTCTGCACTGGCAGACTCCGGATGCATTTTGAGGATATCATCAACACAAGATTGAATAAGGTAGCAGTGGTAATACAAGTCCCCATCTCGCAGGATGGTTAGTCATACAGGGCCATGTGTTTAGTAGCCTGCACTGGCAAATTTTGGGTACACTGTGAGGATATCTTCAAGAATACGTTGCTTAGTCTTGCCGAGCCGTCAGTGTAGCCACGTCGCCACCAGTATCCTGTGCATACACTGCTCTTACCCTCGTTAACTGGTCTCATTAACGAAGCGTGCTCACGTATCTTCGTGCATTTACGAACTCTACTGATGGGTCCTAGTTCACCCGGGTCAACTTTCATGCTGACTATCCGTGTGGACTTTGCAGCGCCCACAGAGGCAGCTCTCATACTGTTCGGTCCATTCGGTTCGGTTGTTCGAACAACGGACCATTGTTCGGTTACAATGGTAGTAAATAAACATAACTATGTATTGCAGTGTTTTGAGAGAGAGGGAGAGAGAGAGAGAGAGAGAGAGAGAGAGAGAGAGAGAGAGAGAGAGAGAGAGAGAGAGAGAGAGAGAGAGAGAGGGAGAGAGAGAGAGAGAGAGAGAGAGAGAGAGAGAGGGAGAGGGAGAGAGAGAGAGAGAGAGAGAAAATTGAACTGAACTATCAGGGAGAAAGCGCCAAGCCATTACGGATATATAGCACTGGGAAGGGGTCAGGATAAGGATTTGGGAAGGAAAGGGGGAAGGAAGGAATGGTGCTCAACCACTTGTGGACGGTCGGGGATTGAACGCCGACCTGCATCAAGCGAGACCGTCGCTCTACCGCCTATCCTCTTGTTTCAGTACACGTTGTACTGACTGGGGTGAGAATAGCTTGGGCTACCTCATCCCTTTGTGTGTATTTTACCTCAATAAACTTATTTCAATTTCAATTTCAATTTCTTGTTTCAGTAGTACTTATAGTAACGCCGAGCACCATCGTACATATATTGACGAAAAGGCGTTGGAAAGTAGGAAACAGTACTATTGAATTTAGTCTTAAGGCAAAGGACTAAAAGGCCTAACGGAGGCCTAATATAGTACATATGTGTGCTATACTAGACCTAGGAATATTTAGGTTAGAGTTTTAGCATTATTTTTTTTCGAACTGTTTAAAGTGAATAGTACCAAATTCTACTGTCTAATTGTCTTTTACATCAATATATATATATATATATATATATATATATATATATATATATATATATATATATATATATATATATATACGTTGCAAAGGCATCAACATAGCTTTCATCCTATGCTCTGTGGAACGCTGAAAGCAAATACCCGTAAGTCTTCATTATTGGCTGAGAGAGAGAGCTAATAACATTGAATACGGAAGGGCTGAGGCTGACAGCTGTCCCTGTATACGAAAAGTGTCACTCAAAGTACTTAAAGTCATGCACTTTATAAGTACACGCCTGACAAATCTGTCAGTAGGGCGCCTGACAGCTGGGTGGACAGCGCTTCGGATTCGTAGTCCTGAGGTTCCGGGTTCGATCCCCGGTGGAGACGGAAACAAATGGGCAAAATGTTTCTTTCACCCTAATGCCCCTATAGCAGTAAATAGGTACCTGGGAGTTAAGCTGCTACGGGCTGCTTCCTGAGGGGGGGGTGGAGGCCTGGTCGAGGACCGGACCGCGGGGACACTAAGCCCCGCGGTCTAGAGAGGGCAGCTTTCTAAGTCTAGAAAGGGCAGCTTCCCATGGATGGGAAGGATGGGAAGCTGCCCTTTCTAGATGTAACAGTCATGGAAAAGAGCGGAGGTTTCCACACTGCAGTCTACACTAAGGAAACGAACATAGGAATGTGCCTAAATGCCTACAGTGACTGCCCAGACAGGTACAAGAGGAGTGTTGTTAACGCATATGTCGACCGTGCTCTCAGCCACAGCTCAGAATGGAAGCAAGTCGACGAAGAACTCTGTAGGGTAAGGCAGGTCCTAGTCAACAACGGCTTCTCCAATGGTTTCGTCGAAGACATCATAAGAAGGAAAGTGAAACGCCATGCAACCTCTGAAGAGACAACTAACACAACACCTATACCCCCTATTAGACTATTTAACAGGAACTTCTTTTCCACAGCTCATAAAACGGAGGAAAGGGTCCTGAAAGATATTGTTAATAGAAACGTTATCCCTACAGACAAAAATCAGAGGATACAACTGACGATTTACTATAAAACCAGAAAAACGGCCAGCCTACTCATGAGAAACTCTCCAGACACAAAGCAGAACGCTTTAAAAGAGACCAACGTCGTCTATGCCTTCAAATGCCCACTTGGGGATTGTAAGCTCCAAAAAACCCAGTATATAGGCAAGACAACAACATCTCTTTCTAGGCGTTTAACGATGCATAAGCAACAGGGCTCCATTAAGGAACATATAATCTCTTCCCACAACCAAACCATCGCCAGAGAAATCCTAGTAAACAACACAGAAATCATCGATAGATACAGCGATAGCAGACGGCTTGACGTTTGCGAGGCACTACACATTAAAAAGTCAACACCAGCAATCAACAGCCAATTAATGCACAACTATATTCTACCCACCTCAAGACTCCGCTCCAATATAGAAGCATCAAGAAATATGGACCAATAGGCTTTCCACAATCACTTCTATTCAATACCCATTGTTTCGTTTTCTGTCTTGTGTTGATGAAATTAATACCCTATTAAATACCACCTCACCCCATCCACCTCACTCAAATGTAGATATAAACTAATCGGAGATGTGTAAGTTCTATTCAGTTGTGTATG
>NC_091150.1:43232226-43249726 GCF_040958095.1 Procambarus clarkii | reverse complement strand
CTCTCTCTCTCTCTCTCTCTCTCTCTCTCTCTCTCTCTCTCTCTCTCTCTCTCTCTCTCTCTCTCTCTCACTCTCTCTCTCTCTCTCTCTCTCTCTCTCTCTCTCTCTCTCTCTCTCTCTCTCTCTCTCTCTCTCTCTCTCTCTCTCTCTCTCTCTCTCTCTCTCTCTTTTTATTTATTATTTTCCTCCCTCTATCCTCTTGTTCAGTTACGTCATGCAATTCTGTCTACACGTGTCTGCAACCTGTTTGGCCTGTGGTAAACCCATTTGGTTGTGATTGTGGTAAACCCAATTTGGTTGTGATTGTGGTATTCTTCCATCACATGTGTTGGCAAGGATGTGGATCGTGATTTTGTATTCACCTAGTGTGGTGTACACTGTGTGTGGTGTACACTGTGTGTGGTGTACACTGTGTGTGGTGTACACTGTGTGTGGTATACACTGTGTGTGGTGTACACTGTGTGTGGTATACACTGTGTGTGGTGTACACTGTGTGTCTTGATGTTTCTGGTGTACACTGTGTGTGATGATGCTTATGGTGTACACTGTGTGTGGTGGTGTACACTGTGTGTGGTGGTGTACACTGTGTGTGGTGGTGTACACTGTGTGTGGTGGTGTACACTGTGTGTGGTGGTGTACACTGTGTGTGGTGGTGTACACTGTGTGTGGTGTACACTGTGTGTCTTGATGTTTCTGGTGTACACTGTGTGTGGTGATGCTTATGGTGTACACTGTGTGTGGTGGTGTACACTGTGTGTGGTGGTGTACACTGTGTGTGGTGATGCTTATGGTGTACACTGTGTGTGGTGGTGTACACTGTGTGTGGTGGTGTACACTGTGTGTGGTGATGCTTATGGTGTACACTGTGTGTGGTGTACACTGTGTGTTGTGTACACTGTGTGTGGTGTACACTGTGTGTGGTGTACACTGTGTGTGGTGATGCTTATGGTGTACACTGTGTGAAGTGATGCTTGTGGTGTACACTGTGTGGGGTGATGTTTATGGTGTACACTGTGTGTGGTGTACACTGTGTGTTGTGTACACTGTGTGTGGTGTACACTGTGTGTGGTGTACACTGTGTGTGGTGTACACTGTGTGTGGTGTACACTGTGTGTGGTGATGTGTGTGGATGCCTACCATGCTATGTAGCCAATCAGGTGGTGTAGGCCTACCATGCTATGTAGCCAATCAGGTGGTGTAGGCCTACCATGCTATGTAGCCAATCAGGTGGTGTAGGCCTACCATGCTATGTAGCCAATCAGGTGGGGTAGGCCTACCATGCTATGTAGCCAATCAGGTGGTGTAGGCCTACCATGCTATGTAGCCAATCAGGTGGTGTAGGCCTACCATGCTATGTAGCCAATCAGGTGGTGTAGGCCTACCATGCTATGTAGCCAATCAGGTGGTGTAGGCCTACCATGCTATGTAGCCAATCAGGTGGTGTAGGCCTACCATGCTATGTAGCCAATCAGGTGGTGTAGGCCTACCATGCTATGTAGCCAATCAGGTGGTGTAGGCCTACCTTGTGTTTCGTGACAGGTAACTTCAATGCAAGATTCTTAAGTATTCAATATCTTGTCTTGTCCAACTTGAGCAGGGAAAAGGCGGTAGGTGAGGGGTGGGGGGGGAGGGGGGGTTGTTGGCGTTTGTGAGGTCTTACCTGTAGAGTCTTACCTGTGGAGTCTTACCTGTGGAGTCTTACCTGTAGAGTCTTACCTGTAGAGTCTTACCTGTAGAGTCTTACCTGTAGAGTCTTACCTGAAGAGTCTTACCTGTAGAGTCTTACCTGTGGAGTCTTACCTGTGGAGTCTTACCTGTAGAGTCTTACCTGTGGAGTCTTACCTGTAGAGTCTTACCTGTGGAGTCTTACCTGTGGAGTCTTACCTGTGGAGTCTTACCTGTAGAGTCTTACCTGTAGAGTCTTACCTGTGGAGTCTTACCTGTAGAGTCTTACCTGTAGAGTCTTACCTGTAGAATCTTACCTGTGGAGTCTTACCTGTAGAGTCTTACCTGTAGAGTCTTACCTGTAGAGTCTTACCTGTGGAGTCTTACCTGTGGAGTCTTACCTGTAGAGTCTTACCTGTAGAGTCTTACCTGTGGAGTCTTACCTGTAGAGTCTTACCTGTAGAGTCTTACCTGTAGAGTCTTACCTGTAGAGTCTTACCTGTAGAGTCTTTCATTTGTGGTCTTATCTGTGTGCAGGAAGATAGGGAAGAATATTTCTGGTTCCAACGCTTCACTTTTGGGTATTTGGTGTGTGTGTGTGTGTGTGTGTGTGTGTGTGTGTGTGTGTGTGTGTGTGTGTGTGTGTGTGTGTGTGTGTGCGTGCGTGTGTGTGTGTATTCACCTAGTTGTGCTTGCGGAGGTTGAGCTCTGGCTCTTTGGTCCCGCCTCTTATCTACCAATCAACTGGCGTACAGGTTCCTGGGCCTATTGGGCTCTATCGTATCTACACTACACTACACTTATCTTACCCTCGGCCACTTCAACCGAGGGAGTGCTTCAACTTGCCTTGTGGTCGTATGCATCGTTAAGACGCACAAAAATCACTCTTACAAGGCCATTCCTCCTCCTTCTAACCTTCCCCATCACCTTTCAAATGGGGGAAGAAATTCTGATTTTCTAAAATTCTAATTTAGATTCTCAAATCCTAATTTAGAATACAAAAATCATATTTTAAAATCATAAATACCGCCCTTTTTTTAAGTCTAATATTCGCTCTTTTTAGAACGGAAACATTCTCATAGACTTTAATACATTTTATGCACTGTATTCTCGGACGGTTACAAATCCTACAGTATGGAATTCAGATCATTATATAGTTTTATATAGTCTTTTGCATCATCACAGATCCTTCCTGTTAGTGATGTGCCAGGCAGGTCTTTCATATTGATCTTCTAATACAATTTTTTTCAATAATTTATCCTATGCTCATTTAAGACCTATATATGCCTGTTATTAAGACTATTAAGTGTATTAAGACCTTTATATGCCTGTTATTAAGACTATTAAGTCTATTAAGACCTTTATATGCCTGTTATTAAGACAATTAAGTCTATTAAGACCTTTATATGCCTGTTATTAAGACAATTAAGTCTATTAAGACCTTTATATGCCTGTTATTAAGACTATTAAGTGTATTAAGACCTTTATATTAATGCCCACTGAAAACAGTGGGCATTAAAATTATATATATAGGTCTATAAACGATGTTTTAGTAAGCCTGGTGATATACTGATAGACCTAGTGATAATATACTGTTAGGCTACTAATAATATGTTAATAGGCTACTAATAATATAATAGTGGAGCCTAGCTATAATCTTCCTGCAAATCATTTTAAAGAACGTCAAGTTGTAGCTGGGGTTCCATCCGGGCTTCCTGAAGCAGGCGGGGCTGAGGACACTAAACATGACATTGTTTGTGTTGTAGAGAAGCTAAGTGGACCAACCTAAGTCGTAAATGTGTAAAAGTTAAGTTTTCTCGCACTTGCGGTCGTGTTCTGCTGCTTGAGTGGGTGTTCCTCTAACACGTGTTCTCCTGCTTGAGTGGGTTCCTCCAACACGTGTTCACGTGCCTGACGGAGTCTCCAACACGTGTTCACGTGCCTGAGGGGGTCTCCAACACGTGTTCACGTGCCTGACGGAGTCTCCAACACGCGTTCACATGCCTGACGGAGTCTCCAACACGTGTTCACGTGCCTGACGGAGTCTCCAACACGTGTTCACGTGCCTGACGGAGTCTCCAACACGTGTTCACGTGCCTGACGGAGTCTCCAACACGTGTTCACGTGCCTGAGGGGGTCTCCAACACGTGTTCACGTGCCTGAGGGGGTCTCCAACACGTGTTCACGTGCCTGACGGGGTCTCCAACACGTGTTCTCAGCTGCATGAATCATTTCTGGCCACAGTGGCGAGAAGTTTATGACCTCTTGTCAAGAAAGATATTGTTCAATAATTAGAACATAAAATTTGAACATGACAATCAAAGAACAAGTAGAGGAATCAATGATTCAGTAAGAATGTGCGGTTTGTCACTCAATGAATAAGTTAGGAGCAAACTTGGCTAGCAAATAAGCCGCTCTTTCTGAAGCTGTAAGTTATAGCGCTCTGTCCTCTTATCTAATCCGTCGTATTTTTAACGGAATCGGTTAAAAATGAGACGTTTTTAGTACGAACAAATTTGTAAAGCGCTGGGATATTGACTTTTTATATAAATCAGCGCTGGAAATTGTTCTAAGGTTAGGTTCGTTAAAGCGGCGGTCAATTCTCAAGAACCCACTCATCAGTTTTAAAGAATTGTGTGATAAAAATAGTTTTTTCTGATATGTAAATTAATATTCATGTCCAGTACGTAGGTTCGAACCCTCATTACGGCCCTTGTGGATTTGTGCATATATTAAAGTTCTATGTATACTTAGGAGTAAGGTTAGGTTAGGTGTTTAGGTTGAGTTGGTAATTATTTGTAGTTGTAGTTCATGAGTGAATCATTTCAACCTGTCCTCGACTCAAGTCCCAACCCGTCCTCGACTCAAGTCCATTACATCCAGCGGTCGACCCCACAGACGCATTCATAAATTTTAACACGCTGTTCATTCAAAACAGGAATTTTTCTCTCAAATATAAATTATTTTAATAATATATTAGCATAATGTCCATATATAGGCATAGGTTAGGTTAGGTGTTTAGGCTCTGTTGGCGATTATTTGTATTTGTAGTACGTGGGTGAAGCATTTACAGCGTTGTGGTTCGAACACAAGTCGTCCAGTGAAGCACTTGTTCCGGAAGTGTTCGAACGTCAGCAGTTGTGAGTCGTGTGTAAATCGTTTTTCATTCACAAGCATGGAGGGGGGGGGAGGGGTGTTTCAAGCGTAGGATAGACATATGAACCAGTTTAGCAGGATATAAAAAGCGGCTGCCTCTTTCGGCATCAATAAGCCTTCTACTATATTATATACTATATATACTATATGTATATATACTATATTATATACTATATATATATATACAGTGTTCCTGGTTTCCTTAAGAATGGCTGTAGGTAGAGCCAAGATGAGTGCCTGGTATATATAACATATACATATATCCGCTTAATAACTATAAACAAAGCCGCCATCATTGAAGAAAGATGTAAGGGTTTCGTCAGTCGATGGGTAAATGCGTCTCAACTCCCGGCCGCGGTCAGAGAACGGGCCGCAGGGGACATTGATCCCCGGGACCACCTCGAGGTACAAGACGATACATGAGGGGAATTATATTTGTAATGAATTTATATATTAATATGCGATGTTAATCGAGACTGGTAATTAGGCTCCTTGAAACTAATAGAGTCCGTTGGATTAGTGAACCGGGTTCTTAGAGTGATGAGCCACAGCAACAGTCAGCAACAGACAGCAACAGTCAGCCACAGCGAGCCACACCAACAGTCACAGCAACAGACAGCAAAAGAGAGCCACAGCAACAGACAGCCACAGCAACAGACAGCCACAGCAACAGTCAGCCACAGCAAGCCACACCAACAGTCACAGCAACAGACAGCAAAAGAGAGCCACAGCAACAGACAGCAAAAGAAAGCCACAGCAACAGACAGCAAAAGAGAGCCACAGCAACAGACAGCCACAGCAACAGACAGCCACAGCAACAGTCAGCCACAGCAAGCCACACCAACAGTCACAGCAACAGACAGCAAAAGAGAGCCACAGCAACAGACAGCAAAAGAAAGCCACAGCAACAGACAGCAAAAGAGAGCCACAGCAACAGACAGCCACAGCGAGCCACACCAACAGTCACAGCAACAGACAGCAAAAGAGAGCCACAGCAACAGCAACAGACAGTCACAGCAACAGTCAGCAAAAGCAACAGACAGCCACAGCAACAGTCACTCATAGCAACAGACAGCAAAAGAGAGCCACAGCAACAGACAGCCACAGCAACAGTCAGCAAAAGCAACAGACAGCCACAGCAACAGTCAGCAAAAGCAACAGACAGCCACAGCAACAGTCAGCCACAGCAACAGATAGCAACAGAGGAGTCAGTAAACCGCGCGAGAGATGTAACTGTTCACGAAAATATAGCAATATTTATTGGGAAAGTTTGGAAGTGTTCATCTTGGGACTGTTGTAGTTGTTGTTGTTGTAGTTGTTGTTGTAGTTGTTGTTGTAGTTGTTGCTGTAGTTGTTGCTGTAGTTGTTGCTGTAGTTGTTGTTGTAGTTGTTGTTGTAGTTGAAGTTGTTGTTGTAGTTGTTGCTGTACTTGTTGTTGCTGTACTTGTTGTTGTAGTTGTTGTTGTAGTTGTTGTTGTAGTTGTTGTTGCTGTACTTGTTGTTGCTGTAGTTGTTGTTGTAGTTGTTGTTGTAGTTGTTGTTGTAGTTGTTGTTGCTGTACTTGTTGTTGCTGTAGTTGTTGTTGTAGTTGTTGTTGTAGTTGTTGTTGTAGTTGTTGTTGCTGTACTTGTTGTTGCTGTAGTTGTTGTTGTAGTTGTTGTTGTAGTTGTTGTTGTAGTTGTTGTTGCTGTACTTGTTGTTGCTGTACTTGTTGTTGTAGTTGTTGTTGTAGTTGTTGTTGTAGTTGTTGTTGCTGTACTTGTTGTTGCTGTAGTTGTTGTTGTAGTTGTTGTTGTAGTTGTTGTTGTAGTTGTTGTTGCTGTACTTGTTGTTGCTGTAGTTGTTGTTGTAGTTGCAGTTGTTGTTGTAGTTGCTGTTGCTGTACTTGTTGTTGTAGTTGTTGTTGCTGTAGTTGTTGTTGTAGTTGTTGTTGCTGTACTTGTTGTTGTAGTTGTTGTTGCTGTAGTTGTTGTTGCTGTACTTGTTGTTGTAGTTGTTGTTGCTGTACTTGTTGTTGTAGTTGTTGTTGCTGTAGTTGTTGCTGTAGTTGTTGTTGTAGTTGTTGTTGTTGTAGTTGTTGCTGTAGTTGTTGCTGTAGTTGTAGTTGTTGCTGCTGTAGTTGTTGCTGTTGTAGTTGTTGTTGTAGTTGTTGCTGTAGTTGTTGTTGTAGTTGTTGTTGTTGTTGCTGTAGTTGTTGCTGTAGTTGTAGTTGTTGCTGCTGTAGTTGTTGCTGTTGTAGTTGTTGTTGTAGTTGTTGCTGTAGTTGTTGCTGTAGTTGTTGCTGTAGTTGTTGTAGTTGTTGCTGTAGTTGTTGCTGTAGTTGTTGTTGCTGTAGTTGTTGCTGTAGTTGTTGCTGTAGTTGTTGCTGTAGTTGTTGATGTAGTTGTTGTTGTAGTTGTTGCTGCTGTTGTAGTTGTTGCTGTAGTTGTTGCTGTAGTTGTTGCTGTAGTTGCTGCTGTAGTTGTTGCTGTAGTTGTTGTTGCTGTAGTTGTTGATGTAGTTGTTGTTGCTGTAGTTGTTGCTGCTGTAGTTGTTGTTGCTGTAGTTGTTGTTGCTGTAGTTGTTGTTGTAGTTGTTGCTGTAGTTGTTGCTGTAGTTGTTGTTGCTGTAGTTGTTGTTGCTGTAGTTGTTGTTGCTGTAGTTGTTGTTGCTGTAGTTGTTGTTGTAGTTGTTGCTGTAGTTGTTGCTGTAGTTGTTGATGTAGTTGTTGCTGTAGTTGTTGTTGTAGTTGTTGCTGCTGTTGTAGTTGTTGCTGCTGTTGTAGTTGTTGCTGTAGTTGCTGCTGTAGTTGTTGCTGTAGTTGTTGTTGCTGTAGTTGTTGATGTAGCTGTTGCTGCTGTAGTTGTTGATGTAGTTGTTGTTGCTGTAGTTGTTGCTGTAGTTGTTGTTGTAGTTGTTGCTGTAGTTGTTGCTGTAGTTGTTGCTGTAGTTGTTGATGTAGTTGTTGCTGTAGTTGTTGTTGTAGTTGTTGCTGCTGTTGTAGTTGTTTCTGTAGTTGTTGCTGTAGTTGTTGCTGTAGTTGTTGCTGTAGTTGTTGCTGTAGTTGTTGCTGTAGTTGTTGTTGTAGTTATTGCTGTAGTTGTTGCTGTAGTTGTTGCTGCTGTTGTAGTTGTTGCTGTAGTTGTTGCTGTTGTAGTTGTTGCTGTCTTTGTTGCTGCTGTAGTTGTTGCTGTTGTAGTTGTTGCTGTAGTTGTTGTTGTAGTTGTTGCTGCTGTTGTAGTTGTTGCTGTAGTTGTTGCTGTTGTAGTTGTTGCTGTCTTTGTTGCTGCTGTAGTTGTTGCTGTTGTAGTTGTTGCTGTAGTTGTTGCTGTTGTAGTTGTTGCTGTCTTTGTTGCTGCTGTAGTTGTTGCTGTTGTAGTTGTTGCTGTAGTTGTTGTTGTAGTTGTTGCTGTAGTTGTTGCTGTTGTAGTTGTTGCTGTAGTTGTTGCTGTTGTAGTTGTTGCTGTAGTTGATGCTGTAGTTGTTGCTGTTGTAGTTGTTGCTGTAGTTGTCATTGCTGAAGACATTTGCCTCGTACCATGGATCACCCGGAGGGTGGAGGGTGGCCGGCAGTGACCAGCCGGTCATTAACGAGGCAGGTGGACCATTAACGAGGCAGGTGGACCACTAACGAGGCAGGTGGACCATTAACGAGGCAGGTGGACCACTAACGAGGCAGGTGGACCATTAACGAGGCAGGTGGACCATTAACGAGGCAGGTGGACCACTAACGAGGCAGGTGGACCATTAACGAGCCAGGTGGACCACTAACGAGGCAGGTGGACCACTAACGAGGCAGGTGGACCACTAACGAGGCAAGTGGACCACTAACGAGGCAGGTGGACCACTAACGAGGCAGGTGGACCATTAACGAGGCAGGTGGACCACTAACGAGGCAGGTGGACCATTAACGAGGCAGGTGGACCACTAACGAGGCAGGTGGACCATTAACGAGCCAGGTGGACCACTAACGAGGCAGGTGGACCACTAACGAGGCAGGTGGACCACTAACGAGGCAAGTGGACCACTAACGAGGCAGGTGGACCATTAACGAGGCAGGTGGACCACTAACGAGGCAGGTGGACCACTAACGAGGCAGGTGGACCACTAACGAGGCAAGTGGACCACTAACGAGGCAGGTGGACCACTAACGAGGCAGGTGGACCATTAACGAGGCAGGTGGACCACTAACGAGGCAGGTGGACCATTAACGAGGCAGGTGGACCACTAACGAGGCAGGTGGACCATTAACGAGCCAGGTGGACCACTAACGAGGCAGGTGGACCACTAACGAGACAGGTGGACCACTAACGAGGCAAGTGGACCACTAACGAGGCAGGTGGACCACTAACGAGGCAGGTGGACCACTAACGAGGCAGGTGGACCACTAACGAGGCAGGTGGACCACTAACGAGGCAGGTGGACCACTAACGAGGCAGGTGGATCACTAACGAGGCAGGTGGACCATTAACGAGGCAGGTGGACCACTAACGAGGCAGGTGGACCACTAACGAGGCAGGTGGACCACTAACGAGGCAGGTGGACCACTAACGAGGCAGGTGGACCATTAACGAGGCAGGTGGACCACTAACGAGGCAGGTGGACCACTAACGAGGCAGGTGGACCATTAACGAGGCAGGTGGACCATTAACGACCCAGGTGGACCACTAACGAGGCAGCTGGGTCGTTATCCCTGTAAGACAACTACCGGCTTAGGGACAAAAGTTGTGTATAAGGTCAGCTTTGCTTCTCACTAACGCACCACATTTTAAAAGCATTGTTCCAAACCGTAAAAAATGCAGCTGTTTTTCCTGCCACAAAACGTAAAAAATGCAGCTGTTTTCCTGCCCAGAAACGTAAAAAATGCAGCTGTTTTTCCTGCCACAAAACGTAAATAATACAGCTGTTTTCCTGCCCAGAAACGTAAAAAATGCAGTTGTTTTTCCTGCTACAAAACGTAAATAATACAGCTGTTTTCCTGCCCAGAAACGTAAAAAATACAGCTGTTTTTTCCTGCCACAAAACGTAAATAATACAGCTGTTTTCCTGCCCAGAAACGTAAAAAATACAGCTGTTTTTTCCTGCCACAAAACGTAAATAATACAGCTGTTTTCCTGCCCAGAAACGTAAAAAATACAGCTGTTTTTCCTGCTACAAAACGTAAATAATACAGCTGTTTTCCTGCCCCATAAACGTAAAAATACAGCTGTTATGCGACTAACTACCTATGGAGAACTATGCATAGAAATCGTCGACATTACGATGCTTTAACTTTTACTATTAGGTCACGATTTTAACGTATTACCTTTAGCTTGAATTGGTCGTTAAAGGTTGAAGGGACGATGGCTTTCTCTCCCTCCCCCCTTGTTAGGCTTATCGAGGTCCACCAAGCCAGGCCAGCTACCTGATGCTACCCACAACAGTTCTCTAACTCTCAGGTACTTGTTTAGTAGGTGGACAGAAAGAAGCGTTAGGTGAAAGAAACAACCCGTTCTCGCTCTTTCTTATTGTCAATATTGACTTATTAAATAAGTGCATATGTGAAATACTAATTTATCGTGAATATTTTAGTTTACCTTGAAAAGCTTCATAGAAAACGCCGACCTTACCTAACCTTCTTATTATGTTAAGATAAGCCACTGGAATCGAACTCGGGACCTTTGGGTTGTGACAATGCTGCCTACTGCGCCACGGAACCCCCATTGTCGTCTGATGGGGCCTCCATAGGTCAAGTGGGTTGTTTAGGTTCGCACGTTGCATTTTTTGACGTTTCTGGTTAATCAAAACAGTTCCATCTTTTCACGGAGTTACATACGGAGAGGCCGAGGCGGTTCAGGGGCCAGATTCACGAAGCAGTTACGCAAGCACTTACGAACGTGTACATCTTTCCTCAATCTTTGACGGCTTTGGTTACATTTATTAAACAGTTTACAAGCATGAAAACTTCCCATTCAACTGTTGTTACTGTTATAAACAGCCTCCTGGTGCTTCGGAGCTCATTAACTGTTTAATAATTGTAAACAAAGCCGCCAAAGATTGAGGAAAGATGTACAGATTCGTAAGGGCTTACGTAAGTGCTTTCGTGAATCTGGCCCCAGGTCCCGTTAGTGGTCGACGGTTCGTAATGATTATCATGGACCAACCGAACCGGTTCGGTTTTAAATTTCAGACCACGAGCCTGCAGGAGCATAGGCCTCCACACGATCACCAGTAGGCCTAAGATGGTGAGTGTTGATAGTGCTGATGGACGGTTAGTGTGGTGTTGACGGCGGTGTTGACGGCGGTGTTGACGGTGGTGTTGACGGAGGTGTTGACGGCGGTGTTGACAGTGTTGACGGAGGTGTTGACGGCGGTGTTGACAGTGTTGACGGCGGTGTTGACGGTGGTGTGCTGTTGACGGCGGTGTTGACGGTGGTGTTGACGGCGGTGTTGTGGTGTTGACGGCGGTGTTGTGGTGTTGACGGCGGTGTTGACGGCGGTGTTGTGGTGTTGACGGCGGTGTTGACGGCGGTGTGGTGTTGACGGAAGTGTTGACGGCGGTATTGACGGCGGTGTTGACGGCTGTATTGACGGCGGTGTTGACGGCGGTGTGGTGTTGACGACGGTGTTGACGGCGGTGCGGGTGTTGACAGTGTTGACAGGAGGGAGGAGGGCGTCAACACGTGGCCCGCCCGTCTTACTGACACCATCCAACACACTAACAACAGAACACCCAATTAACACACTTCCTCAATTTCCAGCAGCCAATCAGATGGCCACACTGAATGTGGAGAGTTATCGATCCCCCAGAACTACTGCCACCAGTTTGGTTCCAAGTTGTTATAGGTGGTGGTGGGTGGGGGGGGAGGAGTTGTTAGCCTTGTGAGTGCACAGAGTACCTGGTGCGTGTACTCAAACCTGTACTCAAAAGTAAGTATGTAATGCACTAGTTAAGTAATATAAGTTTATAACTTGGAATTGTAAAATCACCTTAATTACCCTCTGTGGTTGAGGGCTCAATTGGTTATATATAATTATATATATAAGCTTATATATAATATAATTGCTTATATATAATTATATATATAAGCTTATATATAATATAATTTTAAAGTAACATAGAAATTTTATCAAAAAGTTAAACTAACCTAACTCGGTAATTCATATTCTTGATATAATATAATAATATTAATTCAAGTAAACCAAATTGAAAAGAAATATTTGAAAAGAACGAAAAATCACTCTGCTTGTTAGGCAAATTGTGCCTTGCATACTAGGCCAAGTAGTGCGCTCTGGCTATTAGGTACGACATTATTGGGGAATGTGTGTTATCACTCACCTTTCGTGACTGAGTGACCAGTTACTCTAAGCAACTTGATATCTAAAAGATATCTAACCTTGTCCATGGAGGAAAGGAGAATATATATATATATATATATATATATATATATATATATATATATATATATATATATATATATATATATATATATATATATATATATATGTCGTACCTAGTAGCCAGAACGCACTTCTCAGCCTACTATGCAAGGCCCGATTTGCCTAATAAGCCAAGTTTTCCTGAATTAATATATTTTCTCTAATTTTTTTCTTATGAAATGATAAAGCTAATCATTTCATTATGTATGAGGTCAAATTTTTTTATTGGAGTTAAAATTAACGTAGATATATGACCGAACCTAACCAACCCTACCTAACCTAACCTAACCTATCCTTATAGGTTAGGTTCGGTTAGGTAGTCGAAAAAGTTAGGTTAGGTTAGGTTAGGTAGGTTAGGTCGTCGAAAAACAATTAATTCAGGAAAACTTGGCTTATTAGGCAAATCGGGCCTTACATAGTAGGCTGAGAAGTGCGTTCTGGCTACTAGGTACGACATATATATATATATATATATATATATATATATATATATATATATATATATATATATGTTTCATTGAATATGACCGCATATTCTGTATTTATTATTTTCTGGTTTAGGGCTTCTATCCCTCTAACTATTTTCTTAGCATCAGGGCTTAATTGAAATAGGAGTTCTCCAAAACTCATTTTCGTACTTTTAAGGTGAAGAAAAGAAGTGATTTACTATAGAGTGTATTACACTTATTTGTATAATTTGCACGACGTTTCGAACCTCCATGGTTCATTCTCAAGTGAACAGATCTTACAATACTAGTTGACAAAAACAGGAACCTCTTTAAGCACCAACGTATATACCAAGCCCACCAACATAGGATTATGCCTGAACGGTAGAAGTGAGTGCCCCCAAAGATACAAAGCCAGTGTTCTCAATGCTTATATTCGTCGAGCGCTTACCCACTGCTCTGAATGGAGCAACGTGAGTAGAGAGTTTGAAAGAGTAACTCAGGTATTGGTGAACAACGGATATAGCAACGCGGAAATAAACGCTGCTATAAGAAGACACTTGGACCGTTGGTATAATTCAGAACCTAGAGCAGAAACCACAACACCCCCAATAAAATTATATTACAAATCAACCATGCACAGTGAACATATAAAAGAGGAAAGAATAATGAAAGAAATAATCCGTAAAGGAGTAAAAAGCACTACTCCTAACCAAAACATAAACCTGATAATATTCTACAAAACCAAGAAGACTTCCGAACTCCTTATCAAAAACAGCCCGAAGCCGACGGAGAACCCTCTACAGCAGTCAAGCGTTGTATACATGTACACTTGCCCCCACGAAGGATGTAACCTTCAATGTAAGTACATAGGTATGACGTCGACCAAGCTGACGAGGCGTTTGACATGCCATCTTCAATCTGGTGCCCCTAGGAATCACATGAGACAAGCCCATGACATTACTCTAACAAGAGAAATGTTGAACAAGAATACTTGCATAATAGACAAAACCCAAGATTCAAGAAGATTACAAATTCTTGAGGCAATTCACATAAGAATAGAGCGACCTACCATGAACACCCAAATCACGGAACTATTTACTCTACCCACCATGAGAGTAAGGACAAGACAAGAACATATCGATGCCAACACAGAAGACAATGTCCAACATAACAGGCCAATTACACTGGATTAATCTTTGTGTTTAGATAGGAGATGCCTCGTATGGGCCAATAAGCCTTCTGCAGCCCCTATGTTTATCCCTTATGTATCCCCCCATGTTTTCACCTTCATTGTATTATCACCTGACCTAATGCGGGTATAAAATCAACTAGTATTGTAAGATCTGTTCACTTGAGAATGAACCATGGAGGTTCGAAACGTCGTGCAAATTATACAAATAAGTGTAATACACTCTATAGTAAATCACTTCTTTTCTTCACCTTAAAAGTACGAAAATGAGTTTTGGAGAACTCCTATTTCAATTAAGCCCTGATGCTAAGAAAATAGTTAGAGGGATAGAAGCCCTAAACCAGAAAATAATAAATACAGAATATGCGGTCATATTCAATGAAACATGTTTGAAAGAAAACCTGCTGCCAGTATACACCAATATATATATATATATATATATATATATATATATATATATATATACATTTAAAGCACTAGCATACACGATTGTATGTGAACGCTTGCCTTGTTGTTTCATTATGTAGGGGTTCCAGGCCAGGACAGCATACTCAATAATAGGTCTCACAATAAATTATATACAGCGCTCGGAAGGGATTTTTGTCCCAGTTGGTGAAAGATAACTGGACGTTTGCCAGTATTGCATATGCTGCTGTTGTTATCCTGCTGATGTGTTCCTCTGGTGGTAGATCTCCAAATATGTTCACTCCTGAGTCTTTCTATTTATCAGAAGTTAGACGTTTCCTGCCCGTCATCCTGTAATTCATTTGAAGCCTTCTTTCTCCAATTCCTGTCGTCATAACCAGGCATTTATCAGAGTTAAAGTCTATAAGCCATTTCTCAGACCATCTCTGAAGATTGTCTTGTTAATCTTGCAATGAACTGCAATCTTCTTAGTTTAAACTCTGCCCAGTCTGCCAGCTCTCCTTCACCCACTTCATTACTTTTCCTGATATACCAGCTTGTTTTTATCTTGTTTGCATAGGAGTCGTTTATTAAGGAACAGTGTCAATATCTTTCTAGCAATCCAGGAAAATGCAGTCGACCCAGTACCCTCCCCCTTTTCTCTTTCTCCCCGGTTCTGCCCAGCCATCCCTATCCTGTTTGATGGTAGGTGTGTACTCGTCAAATTTGAGCTTTGGCTCTTTGGTCCCGCCTTTCAACAGTCAACCAAATGGTGTATATATTCCAGAGCCTACTGGGCTCTATCATATCTACATTTAAAATTGTGTATAGAGTCTGCCTCCACCACATCACTGCCTAGCGAGTCACATCTGTTAATTCCTTAACACTAAAACAAAAAAGTTTTTCTAATGTTTCTATGATTCATTTGGGAACTCACTTTCTATCTGTGTCTCCTTGTGCGTTATTCATCTGTGTTGAAGATTCTGTCTTTGTCTAACCAATCAATTCCTCTGAGAATCCTGTATGCGGTGATCATGTCTCCCCCCTAACTCTTCTGCCTTCCAGCGATGTCAGGTTTACTCGTAGTGTGTGAGTGTGTGTGTGTGTTTAATATAATATAGCAGGAGAGTGCTACTTGACCTCTCGAGGCTGCGAACTATACTTGACAGCTAACTCTGCCAACTCTCCCGTCACTAACAAGCAACTCATAATGGGTATGAGAGGTGAACATTCCTGCCAGGTGTGTGTGGGGTACCTTGTGACTGACCAGGTGAGGAACCCTGAACTTTGAACAGTCTTGTGTTCCCTGTACTCACCTAGTAGTCACCTAGTACTCACCTAGTAGGGTATAGCTGAGCAAGAGTGCCAGTCCCTCCTGTGTGAGACTACTAACTAGGTCTCGCCGCGTATACACCTTGTATAGGTGTATAGGAACATGCTTTATGTATTGCTATGTGTGTGTGTGTGTGTGTGTACTCACCTAATTGTACTCACCTAATTGTGCTTGCGGGGGTTGAGCTCTGGCTCTTTGGTCCCGCCTCTCAACCGTCAATCAACTGGTGTACAGATTCCTGAGCCTATTGGGCTCTATCATATCTACATTTGAAACTGTGAATGGAGTCAGCCTCCACCACATCACTTCCTAATGCATTCCATTTGCTAACTACTCTGACACTGAAAAAGTTCTTTCTAACGTCTCTGTGGCTCATTTGGGTACTCAGCTTCCACCTGTGTCCCCTTGTTCGCGTCCCACCAGTGTTGAAAAGTTCATCCTTGTTTACCCGGTCGATTCCCCTGAGGATTTTGTAGGTTGTGATCATGTCCCCCCTTACTCTTCTGTCTTCCAGTGTCGTGAGGTGCATTTCCCGCAGCCTTTCCTCATAACTCATGCCTCTTAGTTCTGGGACTAGTCTAGTAGCATACCTTTGGACTTTTTCCAGCTTCGTGTGTGTGTGTGTGTGTGTGTGTGTGTGTGTGTGTGTGTGTGTGTGTGTGTGTGTGTGTGTGATAGCAGTTTTTCTGACCTTAACCAGTTTTCACTCTCTTCTGGTTAAATTGATCCTTTCATTATCGTGAATTCTAGTCCTGTAGAATCCTGTAGTCCTGTAGAAATGCTAGGCCAGTTGATCTCTAATGACTCCATTACTACACTTGTGGTTTGAACTGCTTAGTCTTGACCTCTGGAGCTCTTAGTAGTCAATAGACTCCGGGTTATTAATGTTGATAGATGATGTTCATTTAGAGTTTATTGCCTCGTTAACGTATCACTCATAGCTCGTTCCAGTACACCTGTGACAAGTCCTGTACACCTGTAACAGGTCCTGTACACGCGTAACAAGTCCAGTACACCTGTAACAAGTCCTGTACACCTGTAACAAGTCCTGTACATCTGTGACAAGTCCTGTATACCTGTAACAAGTCTTGTACACCTGTGACAAGTCCTGTACACCTGTGACAGGTCCTGTACACCTGTAACAAGTCATGTACAACTGTGACAAGTCCTGTATACCTGTAACAAGTCCAGTACACCTGTAGCAAGTCCAGTACACCTGTAACAGATTCAGTACACCTGTAACAAGTCCTGTGCACCTGTGACAAGTCCAGTACACCTGTAACAAGTCCATAAGGGTCCAGTTGTAGACGGGCTACAAACCCCGTTATGCCAAACACGTGACATTTAAAGGGACCTTCGGTATTATAAAACTCCCCCGTCATTGTGGCCCTTTTTCCGTAGTGTGATCTCTGTTGACCTCGTTACAGTGAATTCATTACCTGTGGGTTTTCCTCGTTTCTAAAACTCTCGCAGGTATTGACCCCGTTATTATGGACCGTTGAGTTTCGATGACACTAATTGTGCATATTCGTGAGGCTGTTTCTTTAGGCTGTTGGTGATGGTGGTGCTTGTTAGAGCTCTCTGGCGCTCTATTGTGCGTTCCTGGGCGCTCTATAGAGCCTTTTCTCCCCTCTAACTAATAGAGGAAGATCAGTATAGTTCGCATGAAGCTTCGGTGATCATAACCTTGCCGCCAGGGACATTAATCTTGTCATATTAATCCCCTCCCCCCCCCCCCCTCGAAGACTACTGCGTTCTGGTCTCATTATTATGTGCTCATTTCTCTCTTATATCACGCTTCCTCTCCCCCCCCCTCGGTGTCATGTCACTCTGGTGTCATTACTCTCTTTAAGGTCATTACAATCTGGCGTGATTTGTCCTCAAGTTTGGGACATTTTGAAGGAT
>NC_091150.1:43224726-43227226 GCF_040958095.1 Procambarus clarkii | reverse complement strand
GCCTTCACGGTTCACCAGGTTAAAGATGTGAAAGGATGTTCTAGTTTTTGCTAATAAGTGTCTTTTTTTAGAGAGAGAAGATTTAATATTTTGCCTTGGAAAATTTAGAATAATAGAGTGTTCCATATATAGCTTTGCAATGATTCTTATGTTCAGTTTAGTAAGCAAATCACACTGACAGACGTGTGTAAGTTATTTGGCTCAAATAGTAGTAGGCATCCATCAGTCTCAGGAGACTATGGAGTTGCGCTCTGGTTGTCGGTCTGGAGTGGCCTCACCAGGGCGCAAAGCCAGGGTGGGTTTATTCGGGGGAGAAGCTGTTACCCAGGCAGCAGGTCCCCCCCTCTCCACGGCGTTAATTAAGACATTAATTATTGTAAGTATATTTGGCTTAAATATACTTACAATAATTATTGTCTTTTACCTTTCCTTAGATGCTTTATCAAGGATCTGGGTTCTAGGCTCATTGAAACAATAAGAGACCCAACAGCGGCTAGCCACCTTCGTGGTCTTGTCTATATAATAAGATCTCCCGACATTAACCAGAGGAGAGCAAGAAGACTACCGGTTTGCTTATAAAGGTCTTTTTCATCGCGAAGCGAAACTCATTGAAAACACACCAAAATCTTCTATGCTTTGCATGGGGACGTTTAGCACCCAATGAACTCTTTATACAGGCAAGACTTCAAGGCGCCGGATAATGCACAAGGAACAAGGCCCCATCAAAGAGCATATAATTTCTACACACACCCAGATAATCGGTAGATTATTATTTTATTGGTTCTGAATGAGTCTTTTAATGAGTTTCTCAGACCAGAGACTCTCACACTGTAAGTCTTTCCCGGTGAAGACTCCCGAGTCCCTTTTTTTAACCAACTGCAATATTCAGGATTCGTCTTTTTTATATACAAGGAAAATGACAAGCTCCTTCAGTTTCAAATCACACGGTAATGGCTGCTTCTTCCAGCCTCGGCCGCTCCACTTACCAGGAAGTTTATCAGGTAACTTACAAGCAAACGGGACTTTTTGTCTCTGAGTCTGTAAAGCTAATGTGAGCTGCCTTACTTGTCCGAGGGTGAGGCTGGGAATATATATATATATATATATATATATATATATATATATATATATATATATATATATATATATATATATATATATATATATATATATAACTGAAAACTCACACCCCAGAAGTGACTCGAACCCATACTGCCAGGAGCAACGCAACTGGTATGTACAGGACGCCTTAATCCGCTTGACCATCACGACCTGACATAAGGAAGTGATAGCCGAAGCTATTTGAACCACTTCCCCGCCGGCACTCGGATGGTAATCTTGGGCATAACATTTTATCAAATCACCTCATTCTTTGGGGCACACGTGAGGAACACAAATGTGAACAAGCCTGAATGGTCCCCAGGTTCGACTGCCAGGAATGGCAGTATGGGTTCGAGTCACTTCTGGGGTGTGAGTTTCCAGTTGCATATAGACCTGGGGACCATTCAGGCTTGTTCACACACACACACACACACACACACACACACACACACACACACACACACACACACACACACACACACACACACACATATATATATATATATATATATATATATATATATATATATATATATATATATATATAAATATATATATATATATATATATATATATATATATATTATTAAATATGACCGAAAAAGTAAGATTAATAATTCTAACACGAATTTTCTCAATCTTTCGTACATTACGCTTCACTGTTGGAGGTAAATCAAAAATCACTTCTCCAAAATTCATTTTTATTTCTAGTCTGACGCGACACGGGCGCGTTTCGTAAAACTTATTACATTTTCAAAGACTTCACAAATACACAACTGATTAGAACGTATCTCTGATTTTATATCTACATTTGAGTGAGGTGGTAAGGGTGATGTGGCATTAACACAAGACAGAACAGGAGGGGATATTAATAGGGTATTAAAAGTATCAACACAAGACAGAACAGAAACAATGGGTATTGAATAGAAGTGTTTGTAGAAAGCCTATTGGTCCATAGTATATAGGCAAGGTCCCAGTATATAGGCAAGACAACAACATCTCTTTCTAGGCGTTTAACGATGCATAAGCAACAGGGCTCCATTAAGGAACATATAATCTCTTCCCATAACCAAACCATCGCCAGAGAAATCCTAGTAAACAACACAGAAATCATCGATAGATACAGCGATAGCAGGCGGCTTGACGTTTGCGAGGCACTACACATCAAGAAGTCAACACCAGCAATCAACAGCCAATTATTGCACAACTATATTCTACCCACCTCAAGACTCCGCTCCAATATAGAAGCATCAAGAAATATGGACCAATAGGCTTTCTTCAAACACTTCTATTCAATACCCATTGTTTCTGTTCTGTCTTGTGTTGATACTTTTAATACCCTATTAATATCCCCTCCTGTTCTGTCTTGTGTTATTGCCACATCACCCTTACCACCTCA
>NC_091150.1:43154726-43219726 GCF_040958095.1 Procambarus clarkii | reverse complement strand
TATATATATATATATATATATATATATATATATCTTGAAATAGCACATTCTCTGTAACTAACTGACATTGTAACTCTAAGGTGTGAAGGATAGATGGAATTGTTTATGTAATAATCTAAGATGAGGTCTGATCAAGACCTTTTGTGCCCTCTGTCATGCTTTTTTGCGCTACCGCTCACAGGATGAGTAATGGGGTGCACAATAAACTAGTAGCTTCTTGAGTAACAGTAGTCTCGAGTAACAGTACTCCGAGTAACAGGACTCTAACAGTACTGTGAGGATTATTTACTATTTAACGTATGTATTCGTTTGTATATTTAATTAACTATCGTTTGGTAGATAGATGTGTGGTATTTGGTAGATAGATAGTACAGATGTTTGTACCAGCACAGATGTTTGTACCAGCACAGATGTTTGAGAACATCGCTCCCATTCCTTCTCAAAGATGCTGCGAGCATCCCATAGACAGGTGTTGCAGTCCGTATAGACGTTATACATGCTCGTGTTATACACACACACACACACACACACACACACACACACACACACACACACACACACACACACACACACACACACACCATGTCCCGTGCGGGTACTAACAGCCAAGTTGATCATGAGCCAGCATCTCTATAACGAGACGAGACATTCATCTGTTTTGTCTCGACCGAACATCAGCCGACCGTTAGGTTGTCAGGTGTGTTAAATCCCTTTAAACAGGAGGAGTGGAGGGTCGCCACGATGCCCCCCCCCCATCCATCCGGCCGTCATCCGGCCCTCATCCGGCCTCAACCAGCGCCTCCGGCGTGTGCTGTAAGCCTGTGCGTTCCTCTAGCAGGCTGTGTCCTCAGGCTGCGATCTGTGTGATGAATCCACCGGCGCTGCTGAGACTGTGGGTGGGCTGACGACGGTGTTGGTGGGGGTTGTAATGGTGGTTGGAGTGTTGGTGGGGGTTGTAATGGTGGTGGGGGTGTTGGTGGGGGCTGTAATGGTGGTTGGAGTGTTGGTGGGGGTTGTAATGGTGGTGGTGGGAGTGTTGGTGGGGGTTGTAATGGTGGTGGGAGTGTTGGTGGGGGTTGTAATGGTGGTGGGGATGTTAGTGGGGGTTTTAATGGTTTCTTATCTTGAGGTTATCTTGAGATGATTTCGGGGCTTTTTAGTGTCCCCGCGGCCCGGTCCTCCACACCCAGGAAGCAGCCCGTGACAGCTGACTAACACCCAGGTACCTATTTTACTGCTAGGTAACAGGGGCATAGGGTGAAAGAAACTTTGCCCATTGTTTCCCGCCGGCGCCTGGGATCGAACCCGGGACCACAGGATCACAAGTCCAGCGCGCTGTCTACTCGGCCGACCGGCTCCAGGGAGGTACTTTTTCTGTGAGGTTGCTGATGAGGGAGGCAGCTGATCAGAGGTTCAGGGCTGAGTAAGAACAGGAGGAGGGGGGGAGGCTGGGTGGTGAGTAAGAATGCGGCGAAGAAGGCAGAAGCGGTGAGTAAGAAGATGGAGTGGGGGAGACAAGAAGGTAAAGAAGCACACGTGAAAGGCAAGAAGAAGGGAAGTAATAAGGGAAGTACACACACCTCCGCGACCCCACACACACACACATCAACCATCAACACCTAAAAGTGGAGATAGAACTGCAAAATCCGAGTAGAAATAGTAGCGCGGGGCAGAGCGGCAGACAGTGGTACAACCAGAGCACTAAATTATGGGATATCACTGCACAAAAACGCCCCATTGTCAGGGCGCACCGCTTCTGGGGTAGTCACCGCTTCCCACAGCGCCTCGCCCCCACCCCTTTTGTTTTGGCGGGAGAGCACCGGCGTCCCCGCGACGCTACTCGACCTCCTAATCACCGAAGTTCCCGTCCACAGCGACGGTACGCTGCCCTGACCTTCACACCAGACGGTACCGTAATGATCAAACCGTCGCTCCGCCGTCTGATTGGCTCCTTGGCGATCGTGTAATTCGAGAGAATCATCATTTTTGAGCGTAGAATTTTGACGAGCATGGATGAGCGACTAACCCAACCGTTACGCTACAACCAGACCCCAGAGGCGCCGGCCGTCACCGCCCTTGTTTTGTTTCAACGCTTCTCTCTCTCGCTTCTCTTCCACCGTCTCCTCTTCTCTCCTTGTCTCTCATCACACGGTGTAAATGGTAACTGTGTTAACAGATGGCGCTGTGGGCGTTATTAGCTTCCTAGTGGTGGTTCTTACGAGGGTGTGTAGGGGCCAGGGAGGAGGTCAGGAGGCCAGGGAGAACGTCAGGAGGCCAGCTAGGAGGCCAGGAGGCCTGCTAGAAGGTCAGGAGGCCAGGGAGAACGTCAGGAGGCCAGCTAGGAGGTCAGGAGGCCAGGGAGAACGTCAGGAGGCCAGGAGGCCTGCTAGAAGGTCAGGAGGTTAAGAGGCCAGGGAGGAGGCCTGGGAGGAGGCCAGGGAGAAGGCCTGGGAGGAGGCCAGGAGGTCAGGGAGAAGGCCTGGAGGCCAGGAAGGAGATCAGGAGGCCAGGAGGCCTGGGAGGAGGTAAGGGAGATCAGGAGGCCAAGAAGGAGATCATGAGGCCAGGAAGGAGGTCAGGAGGCCAGGAGGTCAGAGAGAAGGCCTGGGAGGAGACCAGGAGGCCAGGGAGGAGACACAATAGGCGTCTGCCTCAGCCAAGGCTCCAATAAGTACCCTTGGCAGCTCCGCCTGGCTGTATAGTGGTGTGGTGAGCCATCTTAGCCGGAGGTGGAGCTAAGATCTGTGACGCAGTCGGTGCTGGCTGGGTCTGGTTTTACCCAACAATGACTGCGGCGATTTTCAGTTTTTGTTTTATATACATGCAAGAGTTATACAGTCTCGTGGAGCCACTAAACACACACGGCGTTTCGAGCAGGTCCTTAATCCTTATTTTCCCTGGAATACGACCCGCCAAATCTTTTAACAACCAGGTATCCGTTCACTACTGGGTGAATAGAGGCGTACGTAGGATACGAACCTAAATTGCGCGAGAAGGGCGGCGCGAGTTACCACTGCGCCATGGGCATTAGACACTGAAGTCTATAGCTCCAAATACCTGTTGCCTTACACCTGAACTATTCTGACGTTCGAATTTTATATCGAATCTTAGGCTGTGGATGGAGGTGGCTTCTATGACTTCTCTCTGTGTCTTCCACTTGTTGAACACTAGCAAAGGGTACGAGTATTTCTTTATATTTCTTCGATTTATATGCGTTTTCGACTTCTATTTATGTCTTCTCCAAATCGTTCTCAGTTTAAAGAAACTGTTCTTGTCCTCCTCCTGTTATCTTCCATGTTGCGATCATGTCTTCTCTTTTTATTCTATCTAGTGTTGTAAGATCCAGTTCTCGTAGATTAACACTCTCAGCTCTGTCACTAATCAGGATTATCCCAATTCAGGATAATCAGGATTATCCCTATATATATATATATATATATATATATATATATATATTATATATATATATATATATATAATATTTATATATATATATATATATATATATATATATATATATATATATATATATATATATATATATATATATATATATACACAGGAACTGACAGGAACAGTACGCTTGTACAGGGCCTCAGGTGATATTGACAGCCTTTGCGTTTTTAGCGCATTTTTTGGGCGGGAAATGCTTTTGTTTTTTGGCGGGGAAAGGCTCTTGATTTTGGCGGGAACTCCTCGTGCAACCAAATGGTTTTATCCAGGCAACCGTGCCGCTCCCCTCTACTCTTTTTTTTTTCATGTCCACTGACAGTGCCAGTGATGAGTCTTTGGCTTCAAACCCGTTCCCTATATTGACTCTGTGATGGAGTGTGTCATCCGTTCAATGACTTACTCTTTCAGTCTCATTTGACCTGTTTCACTGCAGAAACACCATTCATTTTGTAAACAGTGATTTTACAAGTTAATTCCTTTGTTTATTTACGAATTTAACCTCTTTTTTACGAGTCGTATGCTGTATATATGGGTACTATCAATAATGAATATATATGTATTCACATACCTTTGTTCTTACACACACATACACACACACGGAAGTATAGGATTGTTTGTGGGCTTACATAATTCTGTATTAGTACCTAGTTGTGCCTGCAGGATCGAGCTTCAGTTCTTTGATCCTGCCTTTCTTGCCGTGTGTGTTTAATAAGCATATGAATATAAACGATTGTTACAAGATATAAGTATTAGTGAATCTACTTGTGAACAGAATCATGATAAATAGGCTTCTGAACCCAAGACCAATATGCGCAAAGTTCATAATAAGGTCTGTAGAGTACTCGAATTTATTTCTGGAATTATTAGCAGTAAAAAAAAAACTAGTTGTATTCTTTAACTTTATTTTGCCCTGGTAAGACTCCTATTGTATTATCTTGCCTTATATGACTCCTATTGTATTATCTTGCCTTGGTTAGACTCCTATTGTATTATCTTGCCTTATATGACTCCTATTGTATTATCTTGCCTTATATGACTCCTATTGTATTATCTTGCCTTGGTTAGACTCCTATTGTATTATCTTGCCTTATATGACTCCTATTGTATTATCTTGCCTTATATGACTCCTATTGTATTATCTTGCCTTGGTTAGACTCCTATTGTATTATCTTGCCTTATATGACTCCTATTGTATTATCTTGCCTTATATGACTCCTATTGTATTATCTTGCTTGGTAAGACTCCTATTGTATTATCTTGCCTTATATGGCTCCTATTGTATTATCTTGCTTTGGTAAGACTCCTATTGTATTATCTTGCTTGGTAAGACTCCTATTGTATTATCTTGCCTTCGTTAGACTCCTATTGTATTATCTTGCCTTATATGACTCCTATTGTATTATCTTGCCCGGTACGACTCCACTTGGATTATCTTAATCTTCGTAAGATCCCATTTGGATTATTCAGTACAGCTTTTGATGTAAAGGCTTCGGAAGCCTTTACATCATTTATGGTGATCCCGTAGTGGACTTACCTGGCACAGGAGCAGTGCTGTGACTAATTAACGTATATAGTAGGCATCCATCAGTCTCAAGAGACTATATAGTGTTGCGCTCTGGAGTGGTCTCACTAGGGCACAAAGCCAGGGTAGGTTGATATGGAGAAGCTGTTACCCATGCAGCAGGTCTATACCACCGCAAAATACAACCCACAGTCACACTTTCAGTGACGACAAAGGCTCAGTATTTCACAGCAGTGAGAGTAGGACTCCGTTTGACAGTGAACTGTATGTCTTGTCACTGAAGGATAATCAGGTAATTAGGTAATTACTTGACAGAACTAATTGCTCTCAGTGTTGCCACCACTTCCAACTTTAGCTTTGTAGAATTTACTAAGACACTCGTCTCTGCCTCATAAGGAGGAGACTTTTCAAAGCCGGGAACTTAGAAAACTTTCTTTGACAATTACTAAAGGAGATAATTATGAGTTATTAATTCCTGGATCTTAATGATAATTACACTAGATATTAATTACTGAAGGTGAATGAACGACCTAGTTCATGTTTAAGGTAATAGTATACTAGTATAACAATAGTACTAAAATATAACCTACATCCTTCCTCAAGATGCTATACACACAATATTCTGTAATATTGTATATATTAAAGAATATGTAGCAAAACAAACATAAACATATGTAGCCGAGTTGATTTATGTTAAAAAAAAACTAAAAAACAACGTAGCTCAGTCGACAGAGCGTCGGCCTCACACGCTTGAGGGTCCGGGTTCGAGACCCATACAACCAAGGTGAATGGAATAAAACAAAATAGAATATTGAAAATTTATTTTATGCAATAATTTGGCCCAAGAATATGCCCAAAACTGAGGTGCCGCTGTGAAAAGATTAACGATGCAGAAAAAGAGAAGAGAGAGAGAGACATGATATAGACATATAAAATACTAAGGATAATTTGAGAGTGAAAAAAAATAAAGATAAAGTATCTGTAATGACCAGCAACAGTTAGAGAGGAAAGATAAGGTAACTAGACAAGTAGATAAGCCAGCCAGAGGGACATTAATGCATATTCCTTCAGAGGAAGAGTTCAAGCAAATAGCCTGAACACTCTATAACCTTCACTCCGACAACGTCACTCCTCCACAACCCAGAGTGACTACACTCTACTATTTATTGCCCTTTAATGATTGGGGAAACTAATTTTCTGGACCTGAGTGGGTCGTGCTGGAGTGACCGGGCCTCGTCAGACGCGGGGCCACGCATTACCATCCTCCTCGTATCATCTAATGGACGACCTAATGCCCGAAATAACAATAGTTCTCCCATCCGCTCTGAATTACACCGCGCTATTATAGTTATTTTA
The DNA here is from genome assembly GCF_040958095.1 of Procambarus clarkii. NCBI lineage: Eukaryota > Metazoa > Arthropoda > Malacostraca > Decapoda > Cambaridae > Procambarus > Procambarus clarkii. The sequence continues at coordinate 43,213,395 of NC_091150.1, read as the reverse complement.
TTTAATTGTCAGTTACATATCTGTTATTATGTTGACCATGGCGCAGCGGTGACGACGTTATTGTTGGTGATATTCATGTAATGTGACGTGGAGTGCGGGCTACGGAGCCCCGGATTCGGGCCGCGGGTTACCGGCCGCAGGTTACGAGCCGCAGGTTATGGGCCGCGGGTTACGGCCCGCGGGTTACCGGCCGCAGGTTACGGGCCGCAGGTTATGGGCCGCGGGTTCAGGCCTCTTTTTTCCCCCTTGCAACTGAAATTTGCAAAATTGTTTCCTCTTTTTTAATTGGGGTAAATAGGACTGACCCTCCCCCTTTAATGGGGGGGGGGGTCAATCAAGTCGACGCTAACTTGCCTATGATAGTACCTCACTACCCACCGGTTACCCTGTAAAGTTTAATGAGGCTAGCCCCAAGCGCCTGGCCTCCAATCTTTCACAGAGAGACTTTTTGTTTTATAGATATAGCTATATAAATTGTATACTTATGTATTGATATCTTGGCAATATTAAATTAAATATATGCGAGCTTTTGTTTTTGTTAATATAAGCTGACATAATAATGTAAACTAGTTCTAATGATATGCATTATTATTCATTCTTAATTCATGAGATGAATCGTTGAGTTCACTCTCCCTTCTCCCACAGCCCCTACACCTACTTTTCCACCCACTCCTCCCCCGTACAACCCCTCCCCCGTACAACCCCCCACCCCGTACAAACCCCACCCCGCACAACCCCCCCCCCCCACAACCCCTCCCCACAGCAGACGCAGTATGTTACGTTCATGGGTTAATTTCTCATTCCTGACCCGGTAGTATAGACTGTTTACCCAACAGTGGCGAGTGTACGGAGGCTGCTGCTGCTGCTGCTGCTCCGACCGGGGCTGGGGTTCCCATGGGCCACTTTGAGCCCCGTCGGTTTCCTCTTCAGGTCGCTCAGTAGGAATATAATACCGGAGAAAATAATAATCTCGAGGCGTAAAGACTGGCGGGCGAGCGTATATCTCACGCCAATGTATAATCCCCAGGACCTCTGGTCCGGTGACCGCTCCCGTGAGAAGGTGATTTAAATCGTCTTAAAAGCTATGATGAGGAATAATCTATCGGAACGCCGCAGCAGGTCGCCATAACTCACCTGATGATAGTCATTGTTTATATACAAATTGAAGTAATTTCTCTGGTGGCTTGGTTGGATGAGTGATAAGCCGCAGGGTAATGTGTGTCGGGGGCTCGCTGATGAATGTGTTCTCCTGCCTGTGGCATGTGGGGCTGACCTCCTCCTCTCCCTCTTCCTCCCCCCCCCCTTGCCTTCTCCACCTAGCATTCCTATACTCTTCATAGTATACTCGCCTCCCTATAGTATATCCTAATATATTTTCTTTTGGTATGCACCACATATGTTCTTTTCATCCTATACAGATATTGACATGTGTGTGTGTGTGTGTGTGTGTGTGTGTGTGTGTACTCACCTAGTTGTACTCACCTAGTTGTGTTTGCGGGGGTTGAGCTCTGGCTCTTTGGTCCCGCCCCTCAACCGTCAATCAACAGGTGTACAGATTCTTGAGCCTATCGGGCTGTCATATCTACACTTGAAACTGTGTATGGAGTCAGCCTCCACCACATCACCCCCTAATGCATTCCATTTGTCAACCACTCTGACACTAAAAAAGTTCTTTCTAATATCTCTGTGGCTCATTTGGGCACTCAGTTTCCACCTGTGTCCCCTTGTGCGTGTTCCCCTTGTGTTAAATAGACTGTCTTTATCTACCCTATCAATTCCCTTCAGAATCTTGAATGTGGTGATCATGTCCCCCCTAACTCTTCTGTCTTCCAGCGAAGTGAGGTTTAATTCCCGTAGTCTCTCCTCGTAGCTCATACCTCTCAGCTCGGGTACTAGTCTGGTGGCAAACCTTTGAACCTTTTCCAGGTTAGTCTTATCGTGACATATGTGGTATACAAAGTTCTGAATGATTCTTTACACAAATTTCTGAATGCCGTTCGTATGTTGGCCAGCCTGGCATATGCCGTTGATGTTAGTCTTATCCTTGACTAGATATGGACTCCATGCTGGGGCTGCATACTCCAGGATTGGCCTGACATATGTGGTATACAAAGTTCTGAATGATTCTTTACACAAATTTCTGAATGCCGTTCGTATGTTGGCATATGCCTGGCATGTGTGTGTGTGTGTGTGTACAGTTATTCTGGCATACTTCAGCATATCTCTGGTATGCTGAATGTTCCTTCACGTCCCAGCATACTACCGCCAGCATATACCGTTACACCACGTTCCAGTTATATTCTGTAACTCAACGCCCCGGTATACTCAGAGTATATATCGATCTACATCTACTGTTACCCCCCCCCCTCATAATATACCACTTTCTCCTCATCCCGGTATATATAGTTCCCAAATATATACTCCTCTCCACACTGCAGCATACTCCTCCACATATATCTGGGTGGAGGGGAGGTTTTGTCGCGTCGGGACGGTGGTATGACCGAGGTATACTGGCTATCGGAGACGGAGGTATGCCGGAGGTATACTAGCTATCGGAGACGGTGGTATGCCGGAGGTATACTGGCTACCGGAGACGGAGGTATGCCGGAGGTATACTGGCTATCGGAGACGGAGGTATGCCGGAGATATACTGGCTATCGGAGACGGAGGTATGACCGAGGTATACTAACTATCGGAGACGGAGGTATGCCCGAGGTATACCGGCTATCGGAGACGGAGGTATGCCGGGCGTTGGGTATGACGGAGATATGCCGGAGAGATGCCGGGCATGAGATAGCGAGGTCGGTAACCAGCGGCGTGATCGATAGCCGCGGTAGCTGTTCCCGCCGTAAATATCTTGCAAGGTTGTTATTGTCGCCCAACATTGCCGCTGACCATGCAACCATGACCACTTACCCCCCCCCTTCCCCCCCTCCCCCACTCCTCCCCCCCCCTCGTGGACGGTCAGGGGGGAGGGGGAGGGAGGAGGGGGAGGGGGGAGGGAGTTGAGTTGCTGGAAGAAGAGGGGGGACTTGGCGGGCAGGTGTTGGGGGTAGGGAGGATGGGGAGGTGTTCGGGGGGATGGGGGAGGTGTTCGGGGGGATGGGGAGGTGTTCGGGGGGATGGGGGAGGTGTTCGGGGGGATGGGGAGGTGTTCGGGGGGGGTGGGGAGGTGTTCGGGGGGATGGGGAGGTGTTCGGGGGGATGGGGAGGTGTTCGGGGGGATGGGGAGGTGTTCGGGGGGATGGGGAGGTGTTCGGGGGGATGGGGAGGTGTTCGGGGGGATGGGGAGGTGTTGGAGGGGATGGGGGAGGTGTTCTGGGGGATGTGGGAGGTGTTCGGGGGGATGGGGAGGTGTTCGGGGGGATGGGGAGGTGTTCGGGGGGATGGGGAGGTGTTCGGGGGGATGGGGAGGTGTTCGGGGGGATGGGGAGGTATTCGGGGGGATGGGGAGGTGTTGGAGGGGATGGGGGAGGTGTTCGGGGGGATGGGGGAGGTGTTCGGGGGGATGGGGAGGTGTTCGGGGGGGTGGGGAGGTGTTCGGGGGGATGGGGGAGGTGTTCGGGGGGATGGGGAGGTGTTCGGGGGGATGGGGAGGTGTTCGGGGGGATGGGGAGGTGTTCGGGGGGATGGGGAGGTGTTCTGGGGGATGTGGGAGGTGTTCGGGGGGATGGGGAGGTGTTCGGGGGGATGGGGAGGTGTTCGGGGGGATGGGGAGGTGTTCGGGGGGATGGGGAGGTGTTCGGGGGGATGGGGAGGTGTTCGGGGGGATGGGGAGGTGTTGGAGGGGATGGGGGAGGTGTTCGGGGGGATGGGGGAGGTGTTCGGGGGGATGGGGAGGTGTTGGGGGGATGGGAGAGATGCTGAACTTCTTTTACAAGGTTACTAATGAGACAATAGTAACATGATGTTCATTGAGAACATCATGTTCTCCAATGTCCTCTTCATTCTGAGTGAAGATGGTGTGTGTGTGTGTGTGTGTGTGTGTGTGTGTGTGTGTGTGTGTGTGTGTGTGTGTGTGTGTGTGTGTGTGTGTTGGGAAAATCCCTTTCGTAGAATTTCCACATAATTTTCATATTTCAGTCCACTTCCATCCATATTTCAGCCCAATCATAAGAGTATTAGGTTTTCCAATCTCTCTCTCCACATGATTGAAATCCTCCACAATTATTCAGTTTACTCTGAATATATATATATATATATATATATATATATATATACATATATATATATATATATATATATATATATATATATATATATATATATATATATATAATATGTGTGTGTGTGTGTGTGTGTGTGTGTGTGTGTGTGTGTGTGTGTGTGTGTGTTTGTGTGTGTGTGTGTGTGTGTGTGTATGTGTGTGTGTGTGTGTGTGTGTGTGCTTTTGTTGCTACTTTTTTCTTAATATGTATGCATGGCTTTGTTTGTATCTACGTGCGCCTGTGTGGATGTTGTTTGTTTTGTTGTTTTGATTTGGGAGGGGAGGGGAGGGGGAGGGGAGGGGAGGGGAGGGGAGGGGAGGGGAGGGGGAGGGGAGGGGGAGGGGGTTCATTAACACATCACACACTCTACAGCTGTTGTTGTTGTTGAGTGGTATAGGCTGTATTTTTTAATGTTGCTTTTTGGTTTCCTGAAAGATTTACTGCCTTTTTGATTAGATATATTTTTTAACACAGGTGAGAATAGTAGTAGAAGACTTTTGTTACTCCTGTTGGCAGGTTGAGAGCTTTCCCTTACCATAGCTCATGGTAAGCCTTACCCCAGTAGTTGACCCCTTCCATAACTCATGTTAAGCCTTAGCCTCCTAGTTTACCCTTCCTATACCTCATGGTAAGCCTTACCCCAGGAGTTGACCCCTTTCATAACTCATGTTAAGCCTTAGCCTCCTAGTTTACCCTTCCTATACCTCATGGTAAGTCTTGGGTTAACAACTAGGTACCAAATTACTGCTGACTGAACAAGGGCGAGCAGTTAAGGATTGGCGACAGTCAATCCTCCTTGGCCAGGACTCTACCTCAGACGAATTCACTCATATTCTCGATAAATGAAATGTAATTTTTGCCAATGATAATAACTATTGTATAAAATATGTGTGGATCCCATCCCATGTTGAAGTTGGGAAACATGACTTTGTGGATCGATTGTCCAATGAGGCTTGCAGGAAAGAAAACATTGATGACTTTGGATTATCTAATGCAATTATTAGAAACATACAAATTAAAGAAATTAGTTCAGATTTAGAAGAACTAAGAAATGCCCAGAGACCTGAAAGCTGCAGTATTAAAAGCTATGACAACTTTTGTAATAATAGGTATTTGTATGGTCAGCACAGTAACCGGACCAGGTAATGTGATGTAGTCATTGTACGAATTCGCCTTGGCTATAGGCACATCTGGCAGGTTAATGAGGCTGAGACACTACCAGAATACTCAGATTGTAAACTCTGTGACAAACCTCAAATGCATTCACTAGAACACTATATTGTTCAATGTGAAACCGTAAAAGATTTTAGACCTCCTGACCTATTGTACCACCAACTGTGTAACTATTTAATTGACTCTGGTGTTCTGGACGACATCCTAACAATTTATCCAAAATTTGCTTGTCCAATTTAAAGAATGAAGAACACTTTTACTTGTATTATTTGTAAGCTGCATCACTTATGAATCCATCCCTGCCCTTGTGTGGCAATACACAATACAAAAGTTGTATTTTTATTTTTTTTTTTTGAGATATATACAAGAGTTGTTACATTCTTGTAGAGCCACTAATACGCGTAGCTTTTCGGGCAGGTCCCTGGAATACGATCCCCTGCCGCGAAGAATCGTTTTTTCATCCAAGTACACATTTTACTGTTGCGTTAAACAGAGGCTACAGTTAAGGAATTGCGCCCAGTAAATCCTCCCCGGCCAGGATACGAACCCATGACATAGCGCTCGCGTTCGAGTGTCTTACCACTACACCACGGATTTACATATTCGTACATTGAAACATGTATACAGTCTAATGTAGTTGATTGTAACCATGATATATACATGTGCTTCAGCCTACGGTTTAGACCTATTGTCTTGTGTATCACCCTCTATCCTGTGTGACGGTGAATAACCCATTATCCTCACTATAATAAGACCTAATTGAAAACAGATTAGGCAAAATTGCAATTAATTTTTGTCAATAAAGATGTTAATAATAATAATATTCTCGCGGGAAAACATTGATTAGTTCAAGAACAAATCATTGTGTTTCGAAGAGGTATTGTCTGGGAAGGTCAATGATATTGGACCTTTTGTTGACCAGACCACACACTAGAAGGTGAAAGGACGACGACGTTTCGGTCCGTCCTGGACCATTCTCAAGTCGATTGTGATGAGGAAGTAGAGACAGGCAATAAATAGGCAAGAGAGAGCTGAGGAGCAAAGTAAGGTGTAGTAGAAGAGATAGTAGTAATTAGTACTGTAGAGGGCCTATTGGCCCATACGAGGCAACTCCTATTATAACCACCGAATGAGAAGGAGATAGTAATAGGAATAAGAAGAGGATAGCAAGGGAGCGTAGGAGAAGACAGTGAACAGAAAAGGGGAGAAGAGAGAAAGAAAAGGAAAGAAAAGGAAAGAGAAAGAAAGATAAATGGAAAGGGTAAGCTTATGTAAGGTCACGTTTGTTAGAAAGATTAGAGCATTTGAGTATATACTGTGAAAGGGAAGAGTCCACAGCAACAAAGCCAGGACTCAAGTTCATGTTGGGTACATTGTGTATTAGAGCCGATTCTACAAGACGGCGTCTGTGTAGAGTAGAGGCAGGAAAGATTATTTTGGAGGAAAACCAATCAATGGGATGATTAGAATCCCTCACATGGCAGAAGAGAGCATTGTTAGTGTCTGCAGACTTAACACTTCTCTTGTGTTCTTTAAGTCTGTCATTCAGTGCGCGGCCAGTTTCGCCAAAGTATTGGAGAGGACAAGACGAACAGGAAATAGAGTAGACACCAGCAGTAATAGAAGCAGGAGGAGCAGTGGACCCCCTACCTTACCTTGAGGTGCTTCCGGGGTTTAGCGTCCCCGCGGCCCGGTCGTCGACCAGGCCTCCTGGTTGCTGGACTGATCAACCAGGCTATTAGACGCGGCTGCTCGCAGCCTGACGTATGAGTCACAGCCTGGTTGATCAGGTATCCTTTGGACCTTTTAATATCACTCACAACTACACGATCAGAGAGACGTGCTTACAGCAACGTTGCAGTGTATAAAAGGGAATATTACCCCAGGGCGAAATCGTATGTCCCAAACGTTTCAATTATAACGTTTGGAGTCGCATCTCTTACGGAATGGACCTCTCCGTTAACCAATACGACGCAATAGTACAAATTAAAGCACTAAATCATTAACAATTTCTGTGCATAGGCCTCAATAATTTAGTGGGATTGTATGTTTCTAATCAGAGAAAAACTATTGCATTTTTGACGCAGTGGTATTCTGAGAGAATGAGGGGGCCTGGATATCCAACATAGAAGATATCTGGATATCCAACAGGCTACCCCCAAAAAAAATATAACCCCGTCAATGCCACCCAATACCAACTGGTGGGAGTGAAGGAGCTTGGGGCTGTGAACCCTTGTAAGGAATATACACAAGCTCGTTGATCCTGTCATTAGGAGAGGTACAACCATCCAGAGTGGGCCATTAGCGTGCGTGGGGGGGGGGGTAGGGAGGGGTTCTCCCCCCCCCCTCGTTCCAACACCCTCCTGTAATTGGCGTCTGAGGTAATACCTGGGAGTTGGTGTTTGTGATGGCGTGGGTGAGACGTAATGGCCCCGTGCTTGTGCTCTCTACCTGCCCATCGCAGCCCTCTCCTCTGGCGGGGTCGGGCTGGCTCTCAACCTTTCTTTTGTTGACGTCTGGCAACTTGGAGAGTGTTTGGATTGTCCAGGTGTTGCTGGCTCCTTATAGGGGGAGGATTGGGAGGTATTGTAGGGGAGGATGGGTGATGATGGGGAGGTATTGTAGGGGGGGATGGGTGATGATTGGGAGGTATTGTAGGGGAGGATGAGTGATGATGTTGAGGTATTGTAGGGGGGGATGGGTGATGATTGGGAGGTATTGTAGGGGGGGATGGGTGATGATGTTGAGGTATTGTAGGGGGGGATGGGTGATGATTGGGAGGTATTGTAGGGGGGGATGGGTGATGATTGGGAGGTATTGTAGGGGGGGATGGGTGATGATTGGGAGGTATTGTAGGGGGGGATGGGTGATGATTGGGAGGTATTGTAGGGGGGGATGGGTGATGATGTTGAGGTATTGTAGGGGGGGATGGGTGATGATTGGGAGGTATTGTAGGGGGGGATGGGTGATGATGTTGAGGTATTGTAGGGGGGGATGGGTGATGATTGGGAGGTATTGTAGGGGGGGGATGGGTGATGATTGGGAGGTATTGTAGGGGGGGATGGGTGATGATTGGGAGGTATTGTCTTGTCATTGTCTGAGTCCACACCTGGTGTTTCTTGAGCTTGGAAAGTTGAGTGATGGCCACCGGGGGGGCAGGGGGGGGGGGAGGAAGAGGCAGGCGTCCCCAAGACACTAATTCATCCTCAAACATGATGATGTATCTGAGAGTGACACGAAGGTCAGTTCTGACAGAGAGAGAGAGAGAGAGAGAGAGAGAGAGAGAGAGAGAGAGAGAGAGAGAGAGAGAGAGAGAGAGAGAGAGAGAGAGAGATTGAATGCTTCAGCTCCTGCTCCGCGCCTCTAAGCCTTCAGTCGACTGGTGTCCTTACCAATCACCAATCCTGGTATGTGGGATGCTCTCCTCTCTTTCATCCCCAAGTGAATTCCATATATTTTCTGCTCTGACATTAAAGATGTTGTCTTTCTCTACAGCAATATTACCTCCGACTTGCTCGGGTTGCGTCTGTGGCTCCTGGCTCGTATCCATCCAATTTTAAAAGACTTTGTTTATCCTATCAAATCTCCCGGGTATTATGGATGTCTGGTTCCTGGCTGTTAGGTACTCTCTCGTGCAGTTCAGTTCTGGTACGATAACTAGCCTGTTTAAAGCTTAACCTGCTTGATGGATTCCAAGAGTTCTTCTACTCCCCAAGCCCGGCCCGAGGCCAGGCTTGACTTGTGAGAGCTTGATCCACCAGGCTGTTGCTTGGAGCGGCCCGCAGGCCCACATACCCACCACAGCCAGTCTTCCCATACTTCGTCTCCCTGTCTTAGTGTTAAGAATGTGTCATTGAGCTTGAGAAGGTATAGGCTCGTTAGAGGCTATATTGCCTTGACCTCACTACAACCTTACTGGCGGAAAGTTTTCAAGTGGCACTAGATGTTGCACTCGCCTTATTCTTACTACTGGACTTATTATTTACTCAGAAGTGCTTCCAGGGTCCAGTACGTGAGCTGATAATACGTCAATTTTCTAGTTGTCTCTCCTCTTCTCTTCTCACTCTAAGATAGTCACTTTTTGGACCTCTGATACGTCCCCCCCCCCCTCCCCCTCACCCTCTTGGCACTTTTCCTGTGTCTTATTCGTATTCTTGGGCTTACGTGCTGAAAATAAGTCACAATAATGGGTTCACAGGTGAGAGTGTTGGGTTCTCCATAGACCGTGCTGCTTGCAACGTCAGGTTCCCCAGTAGCTGAATCTTAAACAACAACAACAACAACTTATAACCCAATGCATTTGGGGTTGTTTGCTCCGCTTTCTGTACTCCTTTGGTGGTTGTTGATGTTGTTGTTTTAGATTCAGCTACTGGGAATACAAAGTTGCAAGTAGCACAGGCTATGGTGAGCCCGGAGTGGACTTGACACACCTTTGGTTCCACAGTTGGTTGAGCTGTTAGTCTTTTAATGCAATAACATTCTTCATTTATACTGATATTGTTGTGTGTCAGTCATGTTACCCCTCTTCCTTGTCTTGACAACCATGGTATAACCTCCTTGTCTTGACAACCATGATATAACCCCCTTGTCTTGACAACCATGTTATAACCCCTTTGTCTTGACAACCATGATATAACCCCCTTGTCTTGACAACCATGTTATAACCCCCTTGTCTTGACAACCATGTTGTAACCCCCTTGTCTTGACAACCATGTTATAACCCCCTTGTCTTGACAACCATGTTATAACCCCCTTGTCTTGACAACCATGGTATAACCCCCTTGTCTTGACAACCATGATATAACCCCCTTGTCTTGACAACCATGTTATAACCCCCTTGTCTTGACAACCTTGATATAACCCCCTTGTCTTGACAACATGATATAACCCCCCTTGTCTTGACAACCAGGATATAACCCCCTTGTCTTGACAACCAGGATATAACCCCCTTGTCTTGACAACCAGGATATAACCCCCCTTGTCTTAACAACCATGATATAACCCCCTGACTTGACAACCAGGATATAACCCCCCTTGTCTTGACAACCAGGATATAACCCCCCTTGTCTTGACAACCAGGATATAACCCCCTTGTCTTGACAACTAGGATATAACCCCCTTGTCTTGACAACCAGGATATAACCCCCCTTGTCTTGACAACCATGATATAACCCCCTGACTTGACAACCAGGATATAACCCCCCTTGTCTTGACAACCATGATATAACCCCCTGACTTGACAACCATGATATAACCCCCTTGTCTTGACAACATGATATAACCCCCCTTGTCTTGACAACATGATATAACCCCCCCTTCTACCTAGTCTCCTTCAGGGCCGTGAGGTTCAGGTCACTCGGAGCTTATCCCCTTATCACAAGAACTGTATTGATGTAAACTTATCAATTTTCTCTAGCTACTTCTTATATTTTTTTGTTTCAGGTGGGAACTTCATGTCGAGGCTGCATACTCCAGCACTGGGCTCATGTAGGTGATGTACTGTGTACTGTGTGAGTGTGTGTGAGAATCAACTGTGTTCTGTGTATGGAGTCGGCCTCCACAACTTTCTCTTGTAAGTGTGTTCCATTTGCTAAATATTCTGGGTCAGAACAGCACAATTAGGCGCTTTGCTTCTGTTGTTTTCCCTCATTCATGCTCTTCCTGTTCCTTATAGTTCTGTCCTGTTTTGTGTTACCCTGTTACTCTTTACCCTTTATTGTGGTACCCTGTACCCTGTTGTGTTCAGTCCAGCAACCAGGAGGCCTGGTCGACGACCGGGCCGCGGGGACACTAAGCCCCGGAAGCACCTCAAGGGAGAAGCACCTCAAGGTAACCCTGTCTATCCACCTGTAATTCTCTGTGTAAATATGTTTGTCTTCACTGACGTTATCTTGAGGTTATCTTGAGATGATTTCGGGGCTTTTTAGTGTCCCCGCGGCCCGGTCCTCGTCCAGGCCTCCACCCCCAGGAAGCAGCCTGTGACAGCTGACTAACACCCAGGTACCTATTTTACTGCTAGGTAACACATAGGGTGAAAGAAACTCTGCCCATTGTTTCTCGCTGGCGCCTGGGATCGAACCCAGGACCACAGGATCACAAGTCCAGCGTGCTGTCCGCTCGGCCCACCGGCTCGATGTGAGGTTAAATTTTCCTTAGTCTCTCCTCGTGGCTCATGCCTCTCAGCCCTAGTACCAGTCTGGTCCCAGGGCTGAGAGGACCAGCTCCAGGATTCCTGACCCCTGTAGGAATTCGCTCGTAAACATTTCGCCACTCTGAACTCTCTCCTCTCACTGTGACTCTAGTTTTTCTGTCCATTAGGTACCCCCCCCTGACCTTCTTGACTAGTTTCACTGCCATTCGTGTTTGCTTCTTTTTAACCATTGGGTTTCTTGTCTTCTGGTGGAATAAGGTGGTTTCTATCGTGATTTATCGCCCCCCGCAGTCTCACCCCTTACGCTATGGTGTCCACTCAGCTACCCGACCCCACTCATCCTGCCAGGCCTCGACGCTCGCCCACACGTCCAGCTAGTGGTTATGGAGGGTAGGTGTGTGTGGTTATGGAGGGCAGGTGTGTGTGGTTATGGAGGGCAGGTGTGTGTGGTTATGGAGGGCAGGTGTGTGTGGTTATGGAGGGCAGGTGTGTGTGGTTATGGAGGGCAGGTGTGTGGTTATGGAGGGCAGGTGTGTGTGGTTATGGAGGGCAGGTGTGTGTGGTTATGGAGGGCAGGTGTGTGGTTATGGAGGGCAGGTGTGTGTGGTTATGGAGGGCAGGTGTGTGTGGTTATGGAGGGCAGGTGTGTGTGGTTATGGAGGGCAGGTGTGTGGTTATGGAGGGCAGGTGTGTGTGGTTATGGAGGGCAGGTGTGTGTGGTTATGGAGGGCAGGTGTGTGGTTATGGAGGGCAGGTGTGTGTGGTTATGGAGGGCAGGTGTGTGTGGTTATGGAGGGCAGGTGTATGTGGTTATGGAGGGCAGGTGTGTGGTTATGGAGGGCAGGTGTGTGCAGCTGTCACATGCCCACAAGTCAACACATGCAAGAAGAAAGGTGTGGGGTTGCACGAGGACCCCGAGACCTGCAATTGCATAAGGCGAGGAATTGAGCGCGTGCACGCAAGGAAGCACAAGGAAAGACTTATATATAAAAAAATACCAGTTGCGTGAGGTTCGTCCAGCACGCAACACCTGCAGCAGATGTATGCATCCAGCACCTAGTCACTGAGGGTAAGTGCGCACCCACACGCACGCGCGTGGTGACGCACGCCCACCACGAGCCGTCAAGGAGGCGTGGGGCCCTGAGGAGAAGAGTAACCTGAGTAACCTGAGTAACCTGTGGGTATAAAAGGGAGATGAGTGCGAGAGAGGAGGAGAGAGGGAGGGAGAGGGGGCCAGCACGTGCGTGTGTGTGTGTGTGTGTGTGCTGGGATGGGCCAGCCTGGCCGCCCCCAACACCAGTAGCCAACGTTCTCTATCATTATATGCAAATGAGACGCTGAGCTCATCGATTTAAAGCTTCCTGTATGTAGTGATCATGTCTCCCCCTTTAGTCACCTTATCTTTATTATGTCTCTGTGGGGGGACCTTCCCGTCTCCATCTCTGTCCATCTGCGTGTCTCTATGACCCGTCTCTTACCCTCCTGTCTCTATGCCTGCCTGTCGCGTGACCTCCGTCAACTTCAGCGTTATCTATGTGGGTATAAAGTTAATTATTGTTGTCGTCTATGTTTTCTATGCCGTTAGAGGAAGGTCGGTGCGATGACTCCACTGGACTAAATAAGTCCTGTTTTATGGCCTTATTAAATCTTTTTTTTTTGCTTGTATGCGTCACTAATTTGACGATAATATTCATAAATTGCGGTTTACCTCTTCGTGTGATTTTAATTTAATAATTGTGGATATTTTATTTGGTATATTATCGGTGATAGATCGTGTCGTTCTCAGGACCCGGGGATATGATGAGTGTGTTGAAGTGATTAGCTTTGACGCAGTGGGCGCTGCCCCCCCCCCCCACACACACTGTGTGGGTGTTGGCATCCCCCATACACTATGTGGGTGTTGGCATCCCCCACACACTGTGTGGGTGTTGGCATCCCCCACACAATGTGTGGGTGTTGGCCTCCCACACACTGTGTGGGTACTGTTTGTGTTGCGGAAGTGTCTGTCTAGAGTCTGTCTGTGGAGCCACACTATGTATGTCTAGAGTACTAGAGTATATGTGTGTAGCCACACTTATGTGTCTAGAGTTTGTGTGAGTAGCCACACTATGTGTCTAACGTGTTTGGGTTTATAAAGTATATCTCAGTATGTGGTGTTTTCACTATAAACAATTGGGCCTCTACCCTTCAGACCGAACTATTTGCCTTGCTCCTTGCACTGACATGTGTACAAGTCTCCAAACTTGATACATGAATTATAAGTGACTCTTTATCATCCTTAATTGTTCTCAACTCTTTAAGACATAACTGTAATATGCTCGTGTCTGAAGCTAGACACAATACAACAAGATTATTAGAGATGGTAACAGAGTCCATTTCAAGTGGTCTTCATCTCATGTTGGCCTCCGAATGCATGATAGAGCTGATGAGTTAGCCAAAGAATCTGCCTTTAAAGGAGCCGTTGAGTGTAACCTTGGATTGTCAATGAGCAATCTGAGAGCAGCAGTACACCGAGAACTTCAACAAGATCTTGTAGATCTGAGGCAAAGTGAAATCGACACCAGTAATTCCATCTATCATCATACTATCATGCAAGAGGAGCCACACATCTATGGTTCATCCAATAAAATCAGCAGACTTCTAGATGTTACTGCTGCTCGGCTTAGACTCGGTTACAAGTATCTCTGGGAATTCTCATTATCTGCCGATGTAGACCTGACCAAATGTAAACTGTGTCAACAAAATTATTCGCACACCCTCCGTCACTATGTGATGGAGTGGGAAAAGATACGTGAATTCAGAGACAATTCTATAACGAATGTTCCAACGATGTGTAAATATTTCATTCAAAATTATCTGCCACCAAAAATTTTAGCCAAATATCCCCAGTTTGCTAACTGTAGGTAGGAACTCAGTGATTGTAACCTATCCACCGCTGCCCACTGGATGGGGGGCGGCGTGCAGGACAAACATATCAATTGTGACACTAGCTCTCCACATATGTCAGTTGCTTAATTTAGAAACTGTACTTGTGATCGATCTCGAACTCATTGATGATGTGACGACTTATACTAAATTTTGTAACTAGCTCATCAAGATTGTAACTTGCTTAGCTAAATGAATTGTGGGGTTCAGTCCCTGAGCCCATTATGTGCCTCTGTAACCCTTCCCATTACCGCCCACAAGATGGGTATGAGGTGCATAATAAATGAACTAAACTAAAAACTAAACTCAGTAGTTCACATCAGTATCACTATAAACCAGTAGAGTGCGCGTTAAGAGTGAAGAACAATACTTACTGTTATCTGCAGTGGCAAGATGCAATCAGACTAAACCGGTGTGTGAGCATCGTATGAATATAGGCATTAAGCCTTATGCCTCTTTATGCTAGACTCATCCTGAGGGCAGGTACAATGATGTGCCCAGACAACCTTTTGGTTGTCACCGGATCTTGCCTTACGATTTCCCTTTGAGGAGAGTCTTGACCTAGAGGCGGTAGTGCATACAGGTCAACCATGTTGGTTGTGGACAAGTGAGTGAGAAATGGTGAGTATGAGCCCAAGAGGTCAAGACAAAGTCATGTTGTGTTGGTGTTGTAATGCATTGTGTTTTATTAACAATATTCTCTTATGTAAGCTATTAAGGGATTAGTATAACTCCTCTTGAGTGTCAAGAAATGATTGTGACACATCATATACACACACACACCTGCCATGACACACAACACACACACACCTGTCATCACACGCCACACACACCTCCCGTGACACACACACACACCTCCCGTGACACACCACACATCTCCCGTGACACACACCACACACCTCCCGTGACACACCACACACCTCCCGTGACACACCACACATCTCCCGTGACACACCACACACCTCCCGTGACACACACACACACCTCCCGTGACACACCACACACACCTCCCGTGACACACCACACACCTCCCGTGACACACCACACATCTCCCGTGACACACCACACACCTCCCGTGACACACACACACACCTCCCGTGACACACCACACACACCTCCCGTGACACACCACACACACCTCCCGTGACACACCACACACACACACACCTCCCGTGACACACCACACACTTCCCGTGACACAAAACACATCTCCCGTGACACACCACACACCTCCCGTGACACACACACACACCTCCCGTGACACACCACACACACCTCCCGTGACACACCACACACACCTCCCGTGACACACCACACACACACACACACCTCCCGTGACACACCACACACCTCCCGTGACACACCACACATCTCCCGTGACACACACACACACCTCCCGTGACACACCACACACACACACACACCTCCCGTGACACACCACACACCTCCCGTGACACACCACACATCTCCCGTGACACACCACACACCTCCCGTGACACACACACACACCTCCCGTGACACACCACACACACACACACACCTCCCGTGACACACCACACACACACACACACCTCCCGTGACACACCACACACCTCCCGTGACACACCACACACCTCCCGTGACACACCACACACCTCCCGTGACACACCACACACCTCCCGTGACACACACACACACCTCCCGTGACACACCACACACACCTCCCGTGACACACCACACACCTCCCGTGACACACCACACACCTCCCGTGACACACCACACACCTCCCGTGACACACACACACACCTCCCGTGACACACCACACACCTGCTCTCGTCATTCATCTAATTTTCTCCCACGTTTCTTCCCTTAATTTCACCTGTTTTTACCCTGGTAAATATTTTTGCAGTGTTGCTTCCTGTCTGGTACAGTCTCCTGTCTTCTTTACGGCTTCCTGTGTCTGTTGCTCCTCTGTCCCTCAGTCGTCCGCTCTAGCCGGTGTGATTATATATCAAGGTGTCCTTACCTGTTGGATATGGTCACGGTAATGGCCAGAGTGGTCCTGGTGGTCCAAGGTAATCAGGAGTGGTCCTGGTGGTCCAAGGTAATCAGGAGTGGTCCTGGTGGTCTAAGGTAATCAGGAGTGGTCCTGGTGGTCCAAGGTAATCAGGAGTGGTCCTGGTGGTCCAAGGTAATCAAGAGTGGTCCTGGTGGTCCAAGGTAATCAAGAGTGGTCCTGGTGGTCCAAGGTAATCAAGAGTGGTCCTGGTGGTCCAAGGTAATCAGGAGTGGTCCTGGTGGTCCAAGGTAATCAGGAGTGGTCCTGGTGGTCCAAGGTAATCAGGAGTGGTCCTGGTGGTCCAAGGTAATCAGGAGTGGTCCTGGTGGTCCAAGGTAATCAGGAGTGGTCCTGGTGGTCCAAGGTAATCAGGAGTGGTCCTGGTGGTCCAAGGTAATCAGGAGTGGTCCTGGTGGTCCAAGGTAAACAGGAGTGGTCCTGGTGGTCCAAGGTAAACAGGAGTGGTCCTGGTGGTCCAAGGTAAACACTACTACTATGAAGAAATAGGTTAACCGTTTAATGAAAATAAACTATTTAGTATTCTCGTAAACATATTTACAGTGTCGAGAGTATGAGATGAGTCCCTTCACGTCTGAGGCTTTACAACCATGTGGAATGTCAGTGGCAGCTTACCGCCTGGTGACCCACGACGTCTCTGACGCTCTCTGACTCGGACAAAGGCTTGACACAACAGCAATAATCTTCGTCTTCAGACAGTGTTAAAACGCAATTGAACTTGCCCCCTGTCCCGTCAATCCTCATCATCTTTAAGCATTAGAAACCTCAATGTCAGCCATGCTGAACCTTAGTCTTTGCTTAAACAACAGCAAAAAAGAGTCTAAACAGACTTTCCTCAGACACAGTCTGAGGAAATGTGTCAAGTATTGACACATTTGACTGCGAAATGTGTCAGTATTGGATGGCTGGCACCGGCAGCCTTAACCCCAATGGACGTTGACAATGCTGAAGAAGACACCTTTTGCCTGATTTTTCTAACTTGTTTTTCATTCTTCAGAACATGATAGACGCTGGTCCATTTATCGCAGCTGAATGTGTTTTGCGGTAAATCTTGATTAAAAATGATTCCAGCGCGGTCACGCCCAGGAAGTTACGCGTAAATATTAAGATCGAATATGAGAGAATTCATAAAATGACGTCCCTACAATTTCCCGCCATAACACTCCCGCCAAGAGGTGGGTTCGGCGCGCTTGATTTCTGCAGCCAAAGACTTATGAGTTTTAGTGGCAGCCGGGTATCACATTACGCTCTCCGAGTGGCTATTTCTCCTGATGGATGGGATCACTAGAGTCTGCCAATACCGCCCTTAAACCAGTTAATCGTACGGCGGACGTGCGGGTTAGCTACGGCAGTGTGACAAAAATTGGCTGAGCTCACCCTTCCCTCCGTCAGTTCCCGGGCTTCTATAAGGTGTACGCCCACTCGGCCTTCGTGCAGCAACCTGTCTTAGAGGCTTCTCCATCCTGCAGCTAGTGCGGCGCCTGCAGGCCCGAGTGTAGGTCGGTGTTGTGGCGTCTGAGTCGTAAGTGAGGATGGCGTGTTGTTGCTTATCTGGAGGTAGTTTGCATTGTTATGTAGCCCTGGTGCATTGAATACTTCTGTATGGTTACCTAGTCCTGATACATACCTGCTGGTCTTTTGTATGGTTGTTAAGGCAAAATGAATGGCTGTCTTACGTCACAGTTGAAGATGTATGGTTGTATGATACCTGGTTGATACCTGGTTGATGGGTTTCTGGGAGTTCTGCACCCCAAGCCCGGCCCGAGGCCAGGCTTGACTTTTGAGAGCTTGGTCCACCAGGCTGTTGCTTGGAGCGGCCCGCAGGCCCACATACCCACCGCAGCCCGGTTGGTCCGGCACTCCTTGGAGAAAATTATCTAGTTTTCTCTTCAAGATGTCCACGGTTGTTCCGGCAATATTTCTTATGCTCGCTGGGAGGATGCTGAACAACCGCGGACCTCTGATGTTTATACAGTGTTCTCTGATTGTGCCTATGGCACCTCTGCTCTTCACTGGTTCTATTCTGCATTTTCTTCTTGTTCTGTAAGGAGTGAGTTAGTGCCTACTTTTTGTTTATCATTACATCACTATAACAGTTTGTTCTCCCCCTCACACTGTCAAGCGAGTTTACTATCACACTTATGTAAGTTTGCTGTCTCTCACACTATCATGCAGAGCGTTGAAGTCTCTCTCACTCTCGTGTAGAGCGTTGAAGTCTCTCTCACTCTCGTGTAGAGCGTTGAAGTCTCTCTCACTCTCGTGTAGAGTTTCTTGGACAAAAACGGATATTCATTTATGGCCCTCTTAGAAGGGGTGTACCCTGCGGTGCCCGGGATAGTCTCATTCTCCCCACACCCTTAATTGCCGTCTCTTCTCTCTCCCTCACTCTTACTCTCTCCCTCACTCTTACTCTCTCCCCTCTTCCCCTTTTAAAGCATTTAACTCATGCCTGCCCCGACCTCCCAATGTCCGTCCTGTACCTCAGATCATTTCTCCTGCAAAGTTTGGGTGAGAATGGTACCAAACATCTCCAACGTTGGACACACAGACATTTTCTGTCTTGACTTAAGATTGACTTAAGACCTAAGTGCTTGAATAATTGTTGATGAGTCAGTGAGCTTCTTCAGGAGATTGTGGGACTTGGATCCTGCTTAAGGGAGGTGGGGCGGGGGGGAGGGGAAGGTGCTTTTGGTGTGGGGAGACGTTACTGGGGACGTCGCTAACATGTCTCCTCCCACCTCTTCCTCTCTCTCCCCCTCTCTCCAACACCTTCCCTCCCACCTCTTCTTTCTCTCTCTCTCTCTCTCCCTCCCTTCATTGTGCCCGAACACGTAAGGTCTCAGAGCCCAGTGTGTTAAGTGCCGGCTTGTGAAGCATAAGTCTCTGATGTGTGACTGAGTTAAGTGGGTGTTAAACCTTTGAGTCTGTTATCTGAGTGTGGCAAGTATAAGTGTGTTATGGATGAGTCTGTTATGGATGATTCCGTTAAGTATAAATATATTCAACACTTATGTGTCTTTAGGTTCAATACGTTGTTGATGTCTTTGGAGTTAACTTTACAAGAGTAGATGACTTGTGACTCCTGTTAACAGGCTTAGAGCTTTCTTCCCATAGCTCATGGTCAGTCTTATCCTTGTAGTCAAGCACGTTCAAGATTGATCACTATGTGTCACACACACATATCACACACACACACACACACACACACACACACACACACACACACACACACACACACACACACACACACACACACACACACACACACATATATATATATATATATATATATATATATATATATATATATATATATACATATATACATACATACATATATATATATATATATATATATATATATATATATATATATATATATATATATATATATATATATATATATATATGTGGCAAATATATGTCTTCTCTGAGTACTCTTTATTTTCTTCTCCGAGGCTATGGGTCCCTACACTTGCACCAGAGGTGGTACCCCTTCTATATATATATATATATATATATATATATATATATATATATATAATATTGCTCTTGTGTGTGTCTCACAAGAGCGACGAATAAGCCCCATAATATATACTCTCACTATTGGCTTCCACCTGAACTAGGTATTTGACAAGGTAACAAGCGAGGTAAAAGCGACCCGGGTGTAATTATTCACGCCACCAACTTACTCTCGCCCACATCAATGCATATTCGCTGATTGCCAATCCACCATTTGAAAGACACCAAAATCCTCCCTCACAGTGGCGAGGATTTATGGGGGATTATGATTTATCCGGGAGTTTGCCACTAGTAGAGGGTGGTGGGGGTTGTGGTTGACGGTGGTAGTGGTTGACGGTGGTGGTGGCGGGAATTGACGGTTGTGGTAGTGACTGATGGTGGTGGTGGGTAGTTGACAATGGCTTGGGCAAACCTGGAGCTGATCCAGTTCTTTCCTCTTTTGTCCACCTGGCCTCCACCTTGCCTCCACCTGGCCTCCATCTGGCCTCCACCTGGCCTCCACCTGCGTCCATGGCTTTTGTGAGTAATGGGGTACTCACCTTAGTGTGCTTGTGGGAGTTGAATCATGCCCCCCCCCCTCCTATCTCTCCTTTCCTCTAGCGTGGTAAGGTTCAGTTCTCTCAGTCTTTTCTTAAAGCTTAAGCCCTTCAACTCAGGAACGAGTCTTGTTCCGTATCTCTGGACCTTTTCTAGTTCACACACACACACACACACACACACACTGACACACACACACACACACACACACACACACACACACACACACACACACACACACACACACACACACACACACAGTGTGTGTGTGTGTGTGTGGCTTAAACAGGCTGCAGAGATGGTCAGAGAAATGGCTACTGGAGTTTAACACCAGTAAATGTAAAGTTATGGAAATGGGATCAGGTGACAGGAGACCAAAGGGACAGTACACAATGAAGGGGAACAGCCTACCTGTAACGATTCGAGAAAGAGACCTGGGAGTGGATGTGACACCTAATCTAACTCCTGAGGCACATATAAATAGGATAACGACAGCAGCGTACTCTACACTGGCGAAAATTAGAACTTCATTCAGAAACCTAAATGAGGAAGCTTTTAGGGCGCTTTACACTGCCTACGTGAGACCCGTCTTAGAGTATGCCGCGCCATCATGGAGCCCCCACCTGAAGAAACACATAAAGAAACTGGAGAAGGTTCAGAGGTTTGCGACGAGGCTTGTCCCAGAGCTACGAGGGATGGGATATGAAGAGCGGCTGAAGGAACTGAACCTTACGACACTAGAGAAAAGAAGGGAGAGAGGAGATATGATAGGGACATATAAAATACTCAGGGGAATTGACAAAGTGGAAATAGATCAAATGTTCACACGTAATAATAACAGAACGAGGGGACATGGGTGGAAACTGGAAACTCAGATGAGTCACAGAGATGTTAGGAAGTTTTCTTTTAGCGTGAGAGTAGTAGAAAAATGGAATGCACTTGGGGAACAGGTTGTGGAAGCAAATACTATTCATACTTTTAAAACTAGGTATGATAGGGAAATGGGACAGGAGTCATTGCTGTAAACAACCGATAGCTAGAAAGGCGGGATCCAAGAGTCAATGCTCGATCCTGCAAGCACATATAGGTGAGTACATATAGGTGAGTACAGTCATTGCTGTAAACAACCGATAGCTAGAAAGGCGGGATCCAAGAGTCAATGCGCGATCCTGCAAGCACATATAGGTGAGTACATATAGGTGAGTACACACACACACACACACACACACACACACACACACACACACACACACACACACACACACACACACACACACACACACACACACACACACACACTCACAGGTGAGTAGGTGAGTACACACACACATGCCCAGCAAGCAGCCTGTAGCAGCTGTCTAACGCTCACCTACCTCTGCCAATTTCTTTCCGCCTACGTCGGGAATCGAACCCGGGCCACTAGAACTATGACCCCAAAGCGCTGTTCACTCAGCCGCGGGCCCCCCACCCCCCTGTGTGACTGCGTGCGTACGTGCGTGCGTGTATGTCAGCAACTACCTGTCCGTAACGGCATATATACGATCGAGTACACTGGTGTGTGTGGGCGTGTGTGGGCGTGTGTGGGCGTGTTTCCAGGGCCACAGCCAGTCTTACGCGTGTGGCACCAATAAATGACTAATTCATATTGAGTTCCTAAGTTGCCTTCACTTTTACAGTTGGAGTATTTACGAGGCGCTGACACGGGTAGTACTCAGTGAGTGCCATGTGTCCCTCTACCACCACACTCTGGACACTGGTGTCCTCCACCACCACCACACTCTGGACACTGGTGTCCTCCACCACCACCACACTCTGGACACTGGTGTCCTCCACCACCACCACACTCTGGACACTGGTGTCCTCCACCACCACCACACTCTGGACACTGGTGTCCTCCACCACCACCACACTCTGGACACTGGTGTCCTCCACCACCACCATACTCTGGACACTGGTGTCCTCCACCACCACCACACTCTGGACACTGGTGTCCTCCACCACCACCACACTCTGGACACTGGTGTCCTCCACCACCACCACACTCTGGACACTGGTGTCCTCCACCACCACCACACTCTGGACACTGGTGTCCTCCACCACCACCACACTCTGGACACTGGTGTCCTCCACCACCACCACACTCTGGACACTGGTGTCCACCACCACACTCTGGACACTGGTGTCCACCACCACACTCTGGACACTGGTGTCCTCCACCACCACCACACTCTGGACACTGGTGTCCTCCACCACCACCACACTCTGGACACTGGTGTCCACCACCACACTCTGGACACTGGTGTCCTCCACCACCACCACACTCTGGACACTGGTGTCCCCTCCACCACAAGTGTGAATTCTTATTTTTTGTATAATTAATAGTTAAGTGAACATTTCTCACGCGATGACTGACACAATAGTAATGCAATGGTCTGCGGATTGGTCTGGGGGATTGGTCTGGGGATTGGTCTGGGGATTGGTCCGGGTGTTAGTCAGGGGGGTTAATAGAGTGTGAGTTATGATAGCAGGGGAGCTGTCCGCCTTGCTGACACCATGTGTGGGTGTTGACAGCTAAGCTAAGCTTGCTCTCTCTTGTCAGGGAGCTGTGAGTGTGTGTGTGAGGTTCTGCACATGTATTTCAGCATAATTGTATTGTATTGTAATTGTAATTAATTTTGTCAATACAGATGTTAATAATAATAGGCATACGTGGATGTCTTTAGATGCTTACTGTACGTGTGGCATTCATGTACGTGTGGCTGGGATTGTTGTTCCAGCGCCTCAGCGTCGCAGTTCAGAGGGGGAATGTTTGCTGTATCTTGGGTATACACCAGACCTCCGAGGAGCTATACGAGGTCTTCGAACACTGATTGCTATACAGTATTGTTATATATGTGTGTGTTCTCTGTAAACTGTAGCAATGCAATAAAATAAAATAAAACTAAATTAATAAAAAGAGAATAGGGGTGGTAGGAGAAGAAAAGATTAAAGTGTTCAGTGAGAACCCACATCTTGGACCACCAGCTGTGGGAGTGGGGCGTCTCATCTTGGGCCACCAGCTGTGGGAGTGGGGCGTCTCATCTTGGGCCACCAGCTGTGGGAGTGGGGCGTCTCATCTTGGGCCACCAGCTGTGGGAGTGGGGCGTCTCATCTTGGGCCACCAGCTGTGGGAGCGGGGCGTCTCATCTTGGGCCACCAGCTGTGGGAGTGGGGCGTCTCATCTTGGACCACCAGCTGTGGGAGTGGGGCGTCTCATCTTGGGTCACCAGCTGTGGGAGTGGGGCGTCTCATCTTGGGCCACCAGTTGTGGGAGTGGGGCTTCTCATCTTGGGCCACCAGCTGTGGGAGTGGGGCGTCTCATCTTGGGCCACCAGCTGTGGGAGCTACATCTACTCCTCTTGGAGTAATCTTTCTAACATTGGGTCCTCTTAACATTTCGATGGTGTTCCACACCCTGATGGCTTGGTGCTGCAATCTGATGTTTAGTGGCTGTGTATTCAGGAGTTCCTGGAACTCCTGGATTGTCTGGTCATATGATGGACCGTGTTTTGCTGCTCTTCTTAGTGCCTTATTTTGCACTGATTCTACTTTCTACATGTTAGTTTTCTTTAAGGTGTGTAGTGGTATTGTTATATGGTAAGGTTTCGGAATCTCATCAATTTTCCTAAGGCTGTTCTTCCTTTGGTTAATATATCCTTTGCGTGACTTTTTATCCCTGTTCCATTGATCATGAGTCCCGGTATCCTGCCTGTATCCGCATATTGGATCGGGCGGTTGTCAAGGATAACGACGTCTGGGTTTCTTTTTTGCAATATGTATTATCTGGAACTTTTGTTTATTTATACTTATTGTCCATTCCTTTTGGAAGTTGTTCATGAATTCAACTGCTGCCTTGGTCTTGTTGGCTAATGGAGTCTTGCTGCTCCTGGTTGACATATTGGTTGAGAGACGTCGTCTGCGTATGTGATGTATTCTCCATGTTGGGGTTGGGGGCAGATTAGCTGTATATATGTTGAAAAAGCTTGAGAGAGAGAGAGAGAGAGAGAGAGAGAGAGAGAGAGAGAGAGAGAGAGAGAGAGAGAGAGAGAGAGAGAAGCAGCTTCCATGTGGTACTCCACTTTACAGTTCGATTAAGTTATCCAAGTGGTTGCAGACACTGGACCTAGCAGTTCTGGTGTCTTATAAAGTTTAAGGAAGAGTGTAGGAATGAACTTTCGAGCAAGCCCAAGCTCCGATATCTTGTATTTTAGGGAAGATCAAGGTGGCAGTTGAATGCAGGCACCATGATGGTAGTGGTGACTGGTGGTGATATCATGGTAGTGGTGACTGATGGTGATATCATGGTAGTGGTGACTGATGGTGATATCATGGTAGTGGTGACTGGTGGTGACATCGTGGTAATGGTTGTAGTTACAAACACTGTGGTGTAAGTGCCAGGGGTTATGTCACACGCCCTAAAAAGTGGTGGTAGTTGCAAAGTTGCTAAAAGTGATGGTGGTTGTTGCAAGCACTGTGGCATTAGATGTAGCTGATGCGGGCGGCACTGTTGTTGGCACCGTTGATGTAGCCTCGGGTGTTGTAACCACCTGAACACTTGTTCTGCTGACGTTTGTGTTCTCTGCCGGGGTGTGCCAGGCGCCGTAATTGTGTTCAGTAGTGAAGAACATCTCGATCTACACCTGTTTTAATCACCCTCGCGGACATCGTTAGCACCTGCCTCATTCTCTCTCTCCCTCGCTCTCAACTGCATCGTTTGCTTGTCTCCTGTAGTAAGTTACGCAGTTTACACAGTGTGAGCCAGTCTGCCCCCTCTGGGTGCTCTGTGAGCCAGTCTGCCCCCTCTGGGTGCTGTGTGAGCCAGTCTGCCCCCTCTGGGTGCTGTGTGAGCCAGTCTGCCCCCTCTGGGTGCTGTGTGAGTCAGTCTGCCCCCTCTGGGTGCTGTGTGAGCCACTCTGCCCCCTCTGGGTGCTGTGTGAGCCAGTCTGCCCCCTCTGGGTGCTGTGTGAGCCAGTCTGCCCCCTCTGGGTGCTGTGTGAGCCACTCTGCCCCCTCTGTGTGCTGTGTGAGCCACTCTGCCCCCTCTGGGTGCTGTGAGAGCCACTCTGCCCCCTCTGGGTGCTGTGTGAGCCACTCTGCCCCCTCTGGGTGCTGTGTGAGCCAGTCTGCCCCCTCTGGGTGCTGTGTGAGCCACTCTGCCCCCTCTGTGTGCTCTGTGAGCCAGTCTGCCCCCTCTGTGTGCTGTGTGAGTCAGTCTGCCCCCTCTGGGTGCTGTGTGAGCCACTCTGCCCCCTCTGGGTGCTGTGTGAGCCACTCTGCCACCGCTGGGTGACACACCATTTGTATACCTGGACGCCAGCATGACCAATCAACCCTCCATCATCCACCGTATTTAAAGCCAGTCCCACTTAGTCCGTGGCGTCACGTTCCACCTCCCCCCCCCCACAAGCCGTGTCCACCCCTAGACACCCACCGGTGTTCACTTACGCACTTACCTCCCCCACTTACGCTTGAACCGGTTGCCATACCTCTTTCCTGCGTTCTCCTGCTGCTGGGCTTTCTATTGTTAAGTTACTCTTATATACCTTCCTCATAGGCATTACTACAACTACCTCGAAGCTTTCGGGAAGATTGACCTGTTATGTACCAGCTGGTGCCCCCCTAGAGACCATATGAAAAGTGTTCGGAACGCAATATCCACTAGGAATATGTTAGTAGGTCGTACAATGATCGTGGCATTCATCTCTGACCGGAGAAGACTGGAAATACAGCATTTTGCCTACGCTCAGACCCAGACCTCACCATACAGCACCTTGCCTACGCTCAGACCCAGACCTCACCATACAACACCTTGCCTACGCTCAGACCCAGACCTCACCATACAACACCTTGCCTACGCTCAGACCCAGACCTCACCATACAACACCTTGCCTACGCTCAGACCCAGACCTCACCATACAACACCTTGCCTACGCTCAGACCCAGACCTCACCATACAGTACCTTGCTTATGCTCAGACCCAGACCTCACCATACAACACCTTGCCTACGCTCAGACCCAGACCTCACCATACACCACCTTGCCTACGCTCAGACCCAAACCTCACCGTACACCACCTTGCCTACGCTCAGACCCAGACCTCACCATACACCACCTTGCCTACGCTCATACCCAGACCTCACCATACACCACCTTGCCTACGCTCAGACCCAGACCTCACCATACACCACCTTGCCTACGCTCAGACCCAGACCTCGCCATACACCACCTTGCCTACGCTCATACCCAGACCTCACCATACACCACCTTGCCTACGCTCAGACCCAGACCTCACCATACACCACCTTGCCTACGCTCAGACCGAAACCTCACCATACACCACCTTGCCTACGCTCAGACCCAGACCTCAGAGGTGCCATAGGCACAATCAGAGAACACTGTATAAACATCAGAGGTCCGCGGTTGTTCAACGTCCTCCCAGCAAGCATAAGAAATATTGCCGGAACAACCGTGGACATTTTCAAGAGGAAACTAGATTTATTCCTCCAAGGAGTGCCGGACCAACCGGGCTGTGGTGGGTATGTGGGCCTGCGGGCCGCTCCAAGCAACAGCCTGGTGGACCAAACTCTCACAAGTCGAGCCTGGCCTCGGGCCGGGCTTGGGGAGTAGAAGAACTCCCAGAACCTCATCAACCAGGTAACCAGGTATCAACCAGACCTCACCATACAGCACCTTGCCTACGCTCAGACCCAGACTTCACCATACACTACCTTGCCTACGCTCAGACCCAGACCTCACCATACAGCACCGGATAACGACACCTCTACCCTGTTCTTCCCTCACACCACCTTTCCCAGTGTTTGAGCGGCATACATGCCCATTGTTCCCCCTAATTTCTTCACCTGTGTGTGATAACTTCACCTTATCCCCCCCCCACACACTCACACACAACTTCTCCTCTTTCACATTTGTATTTAAGATAAATCTGGACCTTGTATATTCATTCCTTACCTGAAGATGTTACAGAGTGCAACGATATATATATATATATATATATATATATATATATATATATATATATATATATATATATATATATATATATATATATATATATATATATGTATATATATATATATATATATATATATATATATGTATATATATATATATATATATATATATATATATATATATATATATATATATATATATATATATATATATATATGCGAACAAGCCTGAATGGTCCCCAGGACAATATGCAACTGAAAACTCACACCCCAGAAGTGACTCGAACCCATACTCCCAGGAGCGACGCAACTGGTATGTACAAGACGCCTTAATCCACTTGACCATCACGACCGGACAAAATGAGGTGATAGCCGAGGCTATTTGAACCACCCCACAGCCGGCACTCGGATAGTAATCTTGGGCATAGCATTTTACCAAATCACCTCATTCTTTGGGGCACACGTGAGGAACACAAATGCGAACAAGCCTGAATGGTCCCCAGGACAATATGCAACTGAAAACTCACACCCCAGAAGTGACTCGAACCCATACTCCCAGGAGCGACGCAACTGGTATGTACAAGACGCCTTAATCCACTTGACCATCACGACCGGACAAAATGAGGTGATAGCCGAGGCTATTTGAACCACCCCACCGCCGGCACTCGGATAGTAATCTTGGGCATAGCATTTTACCAAATCACCTCATTCTTTAGGGCACACGTGAGGAACACAAATGCGAACAAGCCTGAATGGTCCCCAGGACAATATGCAACTGAAAACTCACACCCCAGAAGTGACTCGAACCCATACTCCCAGGAGCGACGCAACTGGTATGTACAAGACGCCTTAATCCACTTGACCATCACGACCGGACAAAATGAGGTGATAGCCGAGGCTATTTGAACCACCCCACCGCCGGCACTCGGATAGTAATCTTGGGCATAGCATTTTACCAAATCACCTCATTCTTTGGGGCACACGTGAGGAACACAAATGCGAACAAGCCTGAATGGTCCCCAGGACAATATGCAACTGAAAACTCACACCCCAGAAGTGACTCGAACCCATACTCCCAGGAGCGACGCAACTGGTATGTACAAGACGCCTTAATCCACTTGACCATCACGACCGGACAAAATGAGGTGATAGCCGAGGCTATTAGTATGGGAGTATGGGTTCGAGTCACTTCTGGGGTGTGAGTTTTCAGTTGCATATTGTCCTGGGAACCATTCAGGCTTGTTCGCATTTGTGTTCCTCACGTGTGCCCCAAAGAATGAGGTGATTTGGTAAAATGCTATGCCCAAGATTACTATCCGAGTGCCGGCGGTGGGGTGGTTCAAATAGCCTCGGCTATCACCTCATTTTGTCCGGTCGTGATGGTCAAGTGAATTAAGGCGTCTTGTACATACCAGTTGCGTCGCTCCTGGGAGTATGGGTTCGAGTCACTTCTGGGGTGTGAGTTTTCAGTTGCATATTGTCCTGGGGACCATTCAGGCTTGTTCGCATTTGTGTTCCTCACGTGTGCCCCAAAGAATGAGGTGATTTGGTAAAATGCTATGCCCAAGATTACTATCCGAGTGCCGGCGGTGGGGTGGTTCAAATAGCCTCGGCTATCACCTCATTTTGTCCGGTCGTGATGGTCAAGTGGATTAAGGCGTCTTGTACATACCAGTTGCGTCGCTCCTGGGAGTATGGGTTCGAGTCACTTCTGGGGTGTGAGTTTTCAGTTGCATATTGTCCTGGGGACCATTCAGGCTTGTTCGCATTTGTGTTCCTCACGTGTGCCCCAAAGAATGAGGTGATTTGGTAAAATGCTATGCCCAAGATTACTATCCGAGTGCCGGCGGTAGGGTGGTTCAAATAGCCTCGGCTATCACCTCATTTTGTCCGGTCGTGATGGTCAAGTGGATTAAGGCGTCTTGTACATACCAGTTGCGTCGCTCCTGGGAGTATGGGTTCGAGTCACTTCTGGGGTGTGAGTTTTCAGTTATATATATATATATATATATATATATATATATATATATATATATATATATATATATATATATATATATATATATATATATATATATATATATATATATATCGTTGCAGCAGCTTGTAATATGTTACATAATGACTCTCAGAAACTCACAAAATGTTCATTATATTCAAGAGAGCCGGCGGCAGATGCATTATTTAGTGGGTGTGGTATACTTAGGGAGATAATGTACAATGTGTAATGGTTCTGCTCTGCCACTCATGCCGGTTAGGGGACCTGTCTGCCGGTTAGGGGACCTGTCTGCTGGTTAGGGGACCTGTCTGCCGGTTAGGGACCTGTCTGCCGGTTAGGGGACCTGTCTGCCGGTTAGGGGACATGTCTGCCGGTTAGGGGACCTGTCTGCTGGTTAGGGGACCTGTCTGCCGGTTAGGGGACCTGTCTGCTGGTTAGGGGACCTGTCTGCCGGTTAGGGACCTGTCTGCTGGTTAGGGGACCTGTCTGCCGGTTAGGGACCTGTCTGCTGGTTAGGGACCTGTCTGCTGGTTAGGGGACCTGTCTGCCGGTTAGGGACCTGTCTGCCGGGTAGTGGTGACGAGCTCTGTCACATTACCTGGTACCCAGTGCTACCCTCGATCGACCCTACCGTCGACCATATCTGCATTCGACCCATGATACCCACCCAGAAGTCAACCCATCCCCCCTCCTAACAAACCCCCATCTCCCTCCCTCGGTGTCGACCAGCCCACATGGCGACCAGTCGTGCTGTCGAACTAAGCAGCCTTCACCTTGTCTTCAATGCCCTCTCCCCCCACAGTCGACCCGACCGCCTCCCCCACCCAGCATACAGCGACCACATACACATGCCCGCATGCGGGTGTATGTGGTGGTGTTGGAGTATGAGGCTCTCTGCCCGTGACCTGGGCGGCGTCCACCGTTAAAATTGCTTGTGATTTTTTTTTTTTTTTTTTTTTTGGCTCGACGGTGGGTTACGTCTTTTTGTGGATGTAAGTGGCTGTCGCTCCAGCGTCGGAATGTGGGCCATGATTTATGTGGGGGACTAGCTGCTTCTTCTGTTGCTGCTGCTGCTGCTGCTGCTGCTGCTGCTGCTGCTGCTGCTGGGACTGTTGGTCCTGCTGGGACTGTTGGTCCTGTTGGGACTGTTGCTCCTGCTGGGACTGTTGCTCCTGTTGGGACTGTTTAGTTCTTGCTGGGACTGTTGCTCCTGCTGGGACTGTTGCTGCTGCTGGGACTGTTTAGCTCCTGCTGGGGCTGCTTAGCTCCTGCTGGAACTGTTTAGCTCCTGCTGGGACTGTTGGTCCTGTTGGGACTGTTGCTCCTGCTGGGACTGTTTAGCTCCTGCTGGGGCTGCTTAGCTCCTGCTGGAACTGTTTAGCTCCTGCTGGGACTGTTGGTCCTGTTGGGACTGTTGCTCCTGCTGGGACTGTTGCTCCTGTTGGGACTGTTTAGTTCCTGCTGGGACTGTTTTGCTCCTGCTGGGACTGTTGGTCCTGTTGGGACTGTTTAGTTCTTGCTGGGACTGTTGCTCCTGTTGGGACTGTTTAGTTCCTGCTGGGACTGTTGCTCCTGTTGGGACTGTTTAGTTCTTGCTGGGACTGTTGCTCCTGCTGGGACTGTTGGTCCTGTTGGGACTGTTTAGTTCCTGCTGGGACTGTTGCTCCTGCTGGGACTGTTGCTCCTGTTGGGACTGTTTAGTTCTTGCTGGGACTGTTGCTCCTGCTGGGAGTGTCGCTCCTGCTGGGACTGTTTAGCTCCTGTTGGGACTGTTGCTCCTGCTGGGACTGTTTAGCTCCTGTTGGGACTGTTGCTCCTGCTGGGACTGTTTAGCTCCTGTTGGGACTGTTGCTGCTGCTGGGACTGTTGCTGCTGGGACTGTTGCTGCTGCTGCTGGGAGTGTCGCTCCTGCTGGGACTGTTGCTGCTGCTGGGACTGTTTAGCTCCTGCTGGGGCTGCTTGGCTCCTGCTGGAACTGTCACGGAACTGAGAGTCACTCCTACCACTACCACTAAGGGGATATGAATGGCTAGGCATACTACGGGAGACCTATCTTCTCCCTCATGCAGGTCGGCGTTCAATCCCCGACCGTCCAAGTGGTTGCTTGGGCACCATTCCTTCCCCCCCCCCTCTCCTCCCGTCCCATCCCAAAACCCTTATCCTGACCCCTTCCAAGTGTTATTAAGTCGTAATGGCTTTGCACTTTCTCCTGATAGTTCCCATTCCCTTCCCCTCTCAATTTAAACGAGATAGAGAGGGAGTGAGAGGTGAGGGAAGTGAGGGAGGAGGAGGGAAGGCATGAGGGAGAGAAGGAGGGAGGGAGAGACGAGGAAGCCTTCAGCCTGGAGGTAGCAATGGTGGTGATGGTGATTTAGATGGTGAGTAGTGGTTGAGAGGTGATGGATGGTGAGGCTGGTGGTGACCACAACTCCTCCTTACATAATGACAACACTAGTAACCACTTAACGACACCAGCTAGTGGTTGGGTGGTAGTTCCAGCTGGTGATTACACCAAACGCTCATTGACTGGGAGTATGTTTGCATTAAGGCGCCAGGTTGGGACCTTAGCAAGCCTCCTCCATACTGGGAGTATGTTTGCATTAAGGCGCCAGGTTGGGACCTTAGCAAGCCTCCTCCATACTGGGAGTATGTTTGCATTAAGGCGCCAGGTTGGGACCTTAGCAAGCCTCCTCCATCCTGGGAGTATGTTTGCATTAAGGCGCCAGGTTGGGACCTTAGCAAGCCTCCTCCATACTGGGAGTATGTTTGCATTAAGGCGCCAGGTTGGGACCTTAGCAAGCCTCCTCCATACTGGGAGTATGTTTGCATTAAGGCGCCAGGTTGGGACCTTAGCAAGCCTCCTCCATCCTGGGAGTATGTTTGCATTAAGGCGCCAGGTTGGGACCTTAGCAAGCCTCCTCCATACTGGGAGTATGTTTGCATTAAGGCGCCAGGTTGGGACCTTAGCAAGCCTCCTCCTTCCTTCTTCAACTGTTTCTACTACTACTTTCGTTTCCACACCACACACACACCCACCCCAGGAAGCAGCCCGTGACAGCTGACTAACTCCGAGGTACCTATTTACTGCTAGGTAACAGGGGCATAGGGTGAAAGAAACTCTGCCCATCGTTTCTCGCCGGCGGCCGGGATCGAATCCGGGACCACAGGATCACATGTCCTGCGTGCTGTCCGCTCGGCCGACCGGCTCCGTGGCTGAGTGGAGTCAACTGTGTAACTATTTCATTGAATCTGGACGACATAATAACAATTTATCCTAAATTTGCTTGTCCAAGGGAGCCGGTCGGCCGAGCGGACAGCACGCTGAACTTGTGATCCTGTGGTCCTGGGTTCGATCCCAGGCCCCGGCGAGAAACAATGGGCAGAGTTTCTATCACCCTATGCCCCTGTTACCTAGCAGTAAAATAGGTACCTGGGTGTTAGTCAGCTGTCACGGGCTGCTTCCTGGGGGTGGAGGCCTGGTCGAGGACCGGGCCGCGGGGACACTAAAAAGCCCCGAAATCATCTCAAGATAACCTCAAGATAACCTCCATTTTAAAGAATGAAGAACAATTTCATATTATTTTTAAGCTGCATCACTTATGAACCCATCTCTGCCCTTGTGTGCCAGTACACAATAGAAACTTGGATTTACATATCCATACACTGAAACACTGACTGTAACCATGATATATATATATGTGCTTCAGCCTACAGTTTAGACCTATTGTCGTGTGTACAACCCTCTGTCCTGCGTGACAGGGAAGACCAGCATTATCCTCACTCTAATAAGACCTAATTGAATCCCACAGATTAGACAAAATTGTAATTAATTTTTGTCAATAAAGATGTTAGTAATTAATAATTGTAAACATTATACAGTCAGGAGTATGATGGGATCCTCACCACTTACTCATTACCTTTATTAAGGTAATGAGTAAGTTACATTACTCATTTACTTTATTACCTTTATTTTATTAAACGTGTTTCCTTACTCATGGCTCATAGAGATGTGGGAAGGGGGAGAGGGGGGTGTGGGAAGGGGGAGAGGGGGTGATGGAAGAGGAGGGGAGGGGTGTGGGAAGGATGGAAGGGGGTGTTGAAGGTGTGGAAGACAGGTATAAAACAATTTGCGAGTATTGTGTGATATTACAGGAGTGCAGTAACGCAATTGTTCTTCCCCGTTACGTTGCTGTTCCATCAGTAACAGTCACCTCTCCCGTTACGTCAGCACCCCTCCCGTTACGTCAGCACTCTCCCACCGTTACGTCAGCACCCCTCCCGTTACGTCAGCACTCCCCCACCGTTACGTCAGCACCCCTCCCGTTACGTCAGCACGCCCATTACGTCACCACGAGGGGACACAGGTGGACACCAGACACTAGGAACAGCCAAGAATCAAAGCAAGAACAAGAACAGGTACACATAATACCGTAACTAAGAATACAGGAATATCGGCCAAATTGCAGAAGTCCTGTTGGACCATACGAGGTCGCTGCTATGTGTAGCCAGCCAGACTCTGTCACATATGCGTCTATGTGGACGGATAAGAAGCGTGAGCTGACAGCTATATCCTCTCTTGGATATAGCTGTCAGCTATATAATATATATAGCTTGGATAAAGCTATATGATATAGCTTGGATAAAGTCTCTCTTCTTTTTCTTTCTGTTGCTATGTCTCTTTTTTGGGGGCTATTTTCATCTCTTTCTCCGCGCCATTATGTCTTTTGAATATATACGAATATATGCACAGCTGTTGACAAGCACAGCTGTTGACAAGCACAGCGGTTGACAAGCACAGCGGTTGACAAGCACAGCGGTTGACAAGCACAGCGGTTGACAAGCACAGCTGTTGACAAGCACAGCGGTTGACAAGCACAGCGGTTGACAAGCACAGCTGTTGACAAGCACAGCTGTTGACAAGCACAGCTGTTGACAAGCACAGCGGTTGACAAGCACAGCGGTTGACAAGCACAGCTGTTGACAAGCACAGCTGTTGACAAGCACAGCTGTTGACAAGCACAGCTGTTGACAAGCACAGCGGTTGACAAGCACAGCTGTTGACAAGCACAGCGGTTGACAAGCACAGCGGCAAGCAGTCACTATACAAGCAGTCACTATACAAGCAGTCACTATGCAAGCAGTCAGTATACAAGCAATCACTATACAAGCAATCACTATACAAGCAATCACTATACAAGCAATCACTATACAGTCACTATACAAGCAGACACTGTACAAGCAGTCACTATACAAGCAGTCACTATACAAGCAATCACTATACAATCACTATACAAGCAGTCACTGTACCCACACCTGCTTTAACTACAGTCATCTCCATATCTGTTCATCTATCTACTTTAGTCACCCATCCACTTTAGTAATTCAACTCTACTTTATTCAACTTTATTTATATTTATATATCTAACCATACCCTCCTATCCCACCCTCACCTCGTGGGGGGTAAAAGTTACCCTGGAGGTGTGTCAAGAGGTCAATACTGTCACTTAGCATGTCAAGTGGTCAATACTGTCACTTAGCATGTCAAGTGGTCAATACTGTCACTTAGCATGTCAAGTGGTCAATACTGTCACTTAGCATGTCAAGTGGTCAATACTATCACTTAGTTATTGTCGCTGCGTGGTCAATGACCGCCCGCCCCCCCTTCACCAAACACTGTCACCAGCTTAAATCACAGCTTTTCTCAGCTTAAAGCGGGAGAAATAGCCTGTGTCTGCTGTCTGTATGTCTGTATGTCTGTGTCACGGAGGCCGATCTCGAAGCTAGGAATTGGTGCAACTTTGGCAACATTTTGCTGTGACGCAACAATGTTGAGAGACACTCCACCACTGTCCCTCTGCAATGTCCCTCAGCTGAAGTGAGGGATATTGCAATACACCCTTTAAGCCACCAGTGTTAGGTTATATGTTAGCAAGGTTAGAAGGTTAGGTTAGGTCAGTAATCTTTTATATTGTGTATGAATTTTCGTGTATTTATCTAGTTGTGATTGAGCTCTGCTCTTTCGGCCCGCCTCTCAATTGTCAATCAACAGGTGTACAGATTCCTGAGTGTCATATCTACATCATATCTACATTTGAAACTGTGTATAGAGTCAGCCTCCACCACATCACTGACTAGTGCTATTCCATTTACTAACTACTCTGACACTGAAAAAGTTTTTTTCTAATGTCTCTGTGGTTCATTTGGGTATTCAGCTTACACCTGTGTCCCCTTGTTCGTGTACCACCCGTGTTAAATAATCCATCCTTGTGTGTGTGTGTGTGTGTGTGTGTGTGTGTGTGTGTGTGTGTGTGTGTGTGTGTGTGTGTGTGTGTGTGTGTGTGTGTGTGTGTGTGTGTGTGTGTGTGTGTGTGTGTGTGTGTGTGTGTGTGTGTGTGTGTGTGTGTGTGTGTGTGTGTGTGTGTGTGTACAAATGTATATTGCTAAAGCGGGAAAAGTTGACGTTCAGAGGAACTCTAACACTATTTCCCTAGTCATTATATCTCGTCTATAAGCCGCTGGGGACAGGTGACAGTATACCCAACTGTGATTGGCGGAGAGATGTAAACCAATCAACGAGGATCCCAATGACGTAATTTGAGAGCTGGTGTACCTGTGTAGCTCTTGCTAGCTCACCTGAAGCTCTTACTGCCTCTTTGAGGCTACGTCGCTCTTAGTCTCAAAGATAACTATCTTCTTCTCTATATTGTATATATAGAACTGTCTAATTGTCTACAGTTAGACAGTTCTATATATTATATAACTATCTTACTAGAAAGTTATGAGTAGGAAACTTACGAAACCTGTGCATCTTTCCCCAACCTCGGCGACTTAGTCTCAAACAGTTTACGAGTTCCGAAGCACTACGAGGGTTTTCTATAGCAATATCAACCTTGGGTTGAGAAGTTTCCAAGCTCGTAAACTCTTTAAATGAATGTACACTAAGGAAAGATGAACTGGTTTCGTAACTAGACACGTAAACCCTGTGACACCTGCGAGACACAGGACTGTGAACGCTCCAGCACACAGCTGCGAATTTCCATGTGTTATGTAACTCTTTTATATAATATGTTTATATATATATAAATATAACCATATTTTCAGCTATTATTCTGTATCTGGTGTGTGTAGCAGGTGTGGGTCTGCAGCACCTGTGTAACAGGTGTACCACTGGTTGAGCAAGAGTAGTGAGGCAGGTGTGTTTCAGCTATGTGAGAGGTGTGTGTGCTACTATATGTAACAGGTGTGATCAGACAGGTGTCATTTTTCAGAGGTACCAGTGTGGGGGAAGCAACAGGTGTGCGGCAGATGTGCCGGGATACGAGACACAACTGTCCAACACATGTGGCAGAGGGGGCTATAAACACAAAATCAAAACATGAACGAACAAATCCACATTGTGGATTTTTTTCGGAGGGGTAGGTAGGGGGGTAGGGGGGGGGGTGTTACATGCCACATATCCCCCCCCTGTCCAGCGCTCAAATAACAATAATTATACTAATATATGCTAATTACATGTTAATATATTCAGAAGATTTATTATAAAGCTGTCATTCTGTGCAATATTATATAGGTAGGGGCTCCCGTTGTCCCCACGATTTCCTAAAATTTAGTGAAAATTATTATGCCAATATAATACAAATCCCCAAAGCCGTATTGCTGTTAAAATGCTATAAAATATAGTTTTGTCATAAACAGTAAATTGAGAGTGTTTGTGAGGGCCCCCTTCACCCCTCACCCCCCCCCTACATCATGTGAGTATATATGTAGGTTACTACATGTTATTCCTAGCAGGGCACGAGGTTCTGGGCCCCCCCTTAGCAGGGGTTAAAACTAGCCAGGAATGGAAGCTCGCGCCTAGCAAATGTAACCCAATCCCAGGAGACTAGCTCCCAGCACCACAGCTACGACAATATATAGAGCGATCACTAAAATATATCCTAGTTAGGCTGGAGTGAGATATATCCTAGCCAGGCTGGTGTGACATATATCCTAGCCAGGCTGGAGTGAAATATATCCTAGCCAGGCTGGAGTGACATATATCCTAGCCAGGCTGGAGTGAAATATATCCTAGCCAGGCTGGAGTGAAATATATCCTAGCCAGGCTGGTGTGACATATATCCTAGCCAGGCTGGAGTGACATATATCCTAGCCAGGCTGGAGTGACATATATCCTAGCCAGGCTGGAGTGAAATATATCCTAGCCAGGCTGGAGTGAAATATATCCTAGCCAGGCTGGAGTGAAATATATCCTAGCCAGGCTGGAGTGAAATATATCCTAGCCAGGTTGGAGTGACATATATCCTAGCCAGGCTGGAGTGAAATATATTCTAGCCAGGCTGGAGTGATATATATCGTAGCCAGGCTGGAGTGACATATCCTAGCTAGACTGGAGTGACATATATCCTAGCCAGGCTGGAGTGACATATATCCTAGCTAGACTGGAGTGACATATATCCTAGCCAGGCTGGAGTGACATATATCCTAGCCAGGCTGGAGTGACAGAGGGGACTAATTTAGAACATAAGAACATAAGAACAAAGGCAACTGCAGAAGGCCTATTGGCCCATACGAGGCAGCTCCTATCTATAACCACCCAATCCCACACTGCATACATTGTATATTTACTAACTCAGTAATGATGATAATTACAATGACGAATAGAACAATGATGCGGTTGTTATCACACCAAATATTAAGGTTAGAGAAACATATAGTTTGTTAATAATAATCACTTAATCACTTCATTTACATCAGTGTAAA
This sequence comes from Procambarus clarkii, assembly GCF_040958095.1. Lineage (NCBI taxonomy): Eukaryota > Metazoa > Arthropoda > Malacostraca > Decapoda > Cambaridae > Procambarus > Procambarus clarkii. Next base: position 43,175,054 of record NC_091150.1, on the reverse strand, counting down.
AACCCACTCAATATATGGGCCATACACTAATCTCTCATGGTGGCATGTATACACTAGGGCCAATACATACTATCGTGAATAATGAAGTATAATGACCGTCAATAATCACTTTTGGTTAACAATACAAGGGGATCAATAATACGAAATGCGTCCACTGATCAAGTATGCTTATTGAGACAGGGAAAAAAATTATACATTACAAAGGGATAGAGTTAGCTTAGGCTATTTCTACCCTCCAATGATGCTGGGTGCTTGTTCGGAGTGGGTGGGTTTGAATGTTGTTCGTCTAATCACTTGTTCTCTAACAACCTAACAACCACTGGTGTAATCACCTTATGTCTTCACCTTTAACTACCCCTTAATGTAGTCTTCCCTTCCATCTCCATTGACTCATTCAATAGGGGTTTTCCCCTATTGAATGGTGAAACAGGGTCCTTATTTAGAGCACCTCTCATTTTCTTGTAAGACGTAAGGGCTTAATTGGCCCCGTTGCATGCTTGAATGGCTCATTGCTGAGTGGACAGCGCGCGGGACTCGTAATTCTGTGGCCCGGGTTCAATTCCCGACGCCGGCAGAGACAAATGGGCAGTTTCTTTCACCCTGATGCTCCTATGACCTAGCAGTAAATAGGTATATGGATGTTAGACAGCTGTTACGGGCTGCTTCCTGTGTGTGTGTGTGTGTGTGTGTGTGTGTGTGTGTGTGTGTGTGTGTGTGTGTGTGTGTGTGTGTGTGTGTGTGTGTGTGTGTGTGTGTATGTGTGTGTACTCACCTAATTGTACTCAGTGTGTGTGTGTGTGTATGTGTGTGTACTCACCTAATTGTACTCAGTGTGTGTGTGTGTATGTGTGTGTACTCACCTAATTGTACTCAGTGTGTGTGTGTGTGTGTGTGTGTGTGTGTGTGTGTGTGTGTGTGTGTGTGTGTATGTGTCAAAAAAAATTTGTTAGTAACAGTTGATTGATTGACAGTTGAACCGTCATGGTCGTCTCGGCATCTTCTGGCGTGTGGTCTGCTCATCATATCTTCAGCCACGTTACTGTGACTCATCGTCTACAATGAACTACTAAACTGCAACACTTCATCACCTGGTTACAAGCGTACCATCAGTTTCATAAACTGCAATTGTCGATTCTCACTTGTTTGTTGATTGTGGATTTTTCCTCATGGTCGCGCCCCATAATAGGGGTCGGGACCCCCCGTTCGAGACCCACTGTCTTAGGGTATATAGTACAAATGGTAGCTATACTGTCAGAATAATACTGACCGCTGTTTATGTTAGTCTCTACAAATGAACAAATCCTCATCACGGATTTGTTCATTTGTGGATTCGAACCCTCATCACGGCCCTTGTAGATTTGTTCATTTGTTCAGGTATTATAATTAATTTTCAATAGCTATACACCAAAAAATAAGGCACTCTATATATATATATATATATATATATATATATATATATATATATATATATATATATATATATATATATATATATATATATGCGAACAAGCCTGAATGGTCCCCAGGACAATATGCAACTGAAAACTCACACCCCAGAAGTGACTCGAACCCATACTCCCAGGAGCAACGCAACTGGTATGTACAAGACGCCTTAATCCGTCCAAAGAATAAGGTGATTTGGTAAAATGCTATGCCCAAGATTACCATCCGAGTGCCGGCGGTGGGGTGGTTCAAATAGCTTCGGCTATCACCTCATTGCGTCCGGTCGTGATGGTCAAGTGGATTAAGGCGTCTTGTACATACCAGTTGCGTTGCTCCTGGGAGTATGGGTTCGAGTCACTTCTGGGGTGTGAGTTTTCAGTTATATATATATATATATATATATATATATATATATATATATATATATATATATATATATATATATATATATATATATATATATATATATATATATATATATATATATTAAATTCATCAACACAAGACAGAACACGAAACAATGGGTATTGAATGGAAGTGATTGTAGAAAGCCTATTGGTCCATATTTCTTGATGCTTCTATATTGGAGCGGAGTCTTGAGGTGGGTAGAATATAGTTGTGCATTAATTGGCTGTTGATTGCTGGTGTTGACTTTTTAATGTGTAGTGCCTCGCAAACGTCAAGCCGTCTGCTATCGCTGTATCTATCGATGATTTCTGTGTTGTTTACTAGGATTTCTCTGGCGATGGTTTGGTTGTGGGAAGAGATTATATGTTCCTTAAAGAATGACAGAAATCATCGATAGATGATGACAGAAATCATCGATAGATACAGCGATAGCAGACGGCTTGACGTTTGCGAGGCACTACACATCAAGAAGTCAACACCAGCAATCAACAGCCAATTAATGCACAACTATATTCTACCGACCTCAAGACTCCGCTCCAATATAGAAGCATCAAGAAATATATATATATATATATATATATATATATATATATATATATATATATATATATATATATATATATATATATATATATATATATATATATATATATTCCAGACCATATATATATATATATTCCAGACCATATATATATATATATATATATATATATATATACAGTCTCTTCCTGGGGACAGAACCAATGGTTTTTTATCTGCATCAAGTAAGCAGACGAGGAGTCACAATAACGTGGCTGAAATATGTTGACCAGACCACACACTAGAAAGTGAAGGGACGACGACGTTTCGGTCCGTCCTAGACCATTCTCAAGTCGATTGTGTCGATACATACTACCAAGTATGTATATTATTTACGTGTTCCAAACTACTTGAACGTAATTTTCAGTAAATTTGTGTGATTAAAAAATGCTAAAATTGTTTCATCAATAAAATAAGGTGATACAACAGGTGATTCTCCGACGTTGGCGAACGCGATACACAGTCCATGTTCTTGGCGCCAAAACCCGCCATTAGTGTATCAATCCGCCATTAAGTAGTCCTTCCAGAAAGCGTTCTCAATTAATTTCAAAAACAATTTATGACTCGAGTTTTTTTTTTTTTACTTGTTAAAATAATAACCAATAATTTGGAGCCGTCGGAAGTTACAGAGGTAAACATTTACAATTAACAATGAACCAGGTGGCCGTAATATGAAGTTCTCACGCGACTGCTCTCAATGCGTCCCGCGGCCGGCGGTGTTGCCGCGCTCTCCAAACCTCTCAACACATTTCCTGTAAATTTATGAAACATTATCTTAAGATTTATCTGGCAGTACTAACTATAAACACAATTACCTTCCTAAATTTGTCAAATATAAAAATAGATTATAGCACTAAATGATCTTTAAAGCATGTGGCGCAGGAGTCTACGTTCTCGCCTCACAACTCATGGATCAGGGTTCCGTCTCCAGTGTGGGTCAGAAAAGCTTGAGCACGTTTACTTCCACCTGATGCCTCTGTTCACTCAGCAGTGAAATAGGTATCCGCGGGAGTTAGGCAGCTGTTGTGGCTTGCATCCTGCGGGAAGGTCAGTAATTGGCCTAAGGCGGCCAGGGGTCTAATATGTAATTACACATATTCCTTTGACGTCTGGACCTGGCGCAGTGGCGGCATGCTCGTCCCACGCCCTGCAAGCGATTACGACTGGGTTCGATCCCTTATCAGGGAAGATTTTTATGCACCGATCCTCACCTGTTCGCCCCTCTTTACTCAGCAGTAATTAGAGACCTGGTAATAAATCCGTAGGCGCGTCGTGTTCCAGGGAAGATCTAAGTCCTCTAATCCTGTTTAAAGAAAAACAAAATCCAGTATAACAGCAGTATGATAAAAGGCGTGGTATACTCAGGAGCATATAACGGGACAAGATCGGAATGTAGCATACTTTAGTATGTTACCAGACACAGATATGCGCACCTCAACCTTCACATATTCTGGCCAGCTTCCGCTCGTAAAATTAATATCATGATTATTACCTTTAGATATACCAGTCATTATAACATTTGTTATATTTGAGTTATAATCCTTGTTTTACTTTAAGTATAACTTTGATATACTTGATTTATAACCCTTGTTATACTTGAATTACAACCCTTGTTATACTTAAATTATAACCCTTGTTATACCTGAATTATAACCCTTGTTATACTTACATTATAGTCCTTGTTATACCTGATTAATAAGCCTTGGTTATAACTGCCTATAACCCTTAGTTATACCTTCCTTATCACTCTCGGTTATAAATTTACAGTTCAAGTCTCGCGAGTTAAAAACTTTTTGTTTGACCAAACTTGAAACAATTCAGTGATCCGTCATCTATTATATTACCGGGTAATTTGTTCAATAAAATAACCCATTTCATAAACCAGTATTTATCCAGGTCTTTTCTGATTCTAAACGTATCCAATTGGTATCCATTATAACTTTTTCCGTTTGTGTTCATATAGTTATAAAATTAATATTCCCTACGTTATACTCTCTCATTCGTTAGTATACTTCAATCATATGAAGCGAGACCGTAGAGCGACGGTCTCGCTTCATGCAGGTCGGCGTTCAATCCCCGACCGTTCAAGTGGTTGGGGCACCATTCCTTTTCCCCCGTCCCATATCAAATCCTTATCCTGATCCCTTACCAGTGCTATATAGACGCAATGGCTTGGCGCTTTCTCCCTGATAGTTCCCTTCCCTTTATTATTACCATTTGTGAATTGATATTTTGGGACATGTATCGAGCTCCAAGCTCCTGGACCCCGCCTTTCTAACCGTCGGTTGTCTAATGTACTGACATAGTAGATATCATATAGATAATTAGACATAGATCTAATTATCTATATAATATCTACAACATATATTTCTCATTGGCACAAACACATCCCCTAGCCCGTAGCAGCAATCTAACTCCAAGATACCTATTTAATGGTGAACAGCGGTATCAAATGAAAGAAACTCCGTCTATTTGTTTCTACCTCGTTCGGGAATCGAACGCGGGTCCTGAGACTACAAACTCCCGAGCGCTATCCACTCGGCCGCGAAGATCTGCGTGTAAGGAATATGGGAACAAAACTACAATTGTTGTCCAAATACACTGTTGCAGCGTATCATTGTGAGCCAGCGGCGAGGCTCCCGGACCCGTGTGACTCTCTCATCGGTTGTCGCCGCTACTACGCTGCTCTCCACCGCGATTTTCTACCTGAATGATCTGTGTAACGGCCACCCGGGTGTAGCGACCGGCGTCCGTCCTGGGAGACTATAAGCGACGGCTTCCCGCCCTCCCCCGCCACCAGCCCTAGACGCTCGCTCTCACTCCAGAAGGTGGCGACACCCCCTATTCTGGGGTGTCGAGGAAGTATATATATTCTGGGGTGTAGTGAGACCCAGGAGAGGGTGTAGAGAGCCCCGGGGGGGGGGGTGTTGAGAGCCCCGGGGGTGTAGAGAGCCCCGGGGCGGTGTAAAGAGCCCCGGGGGTGTAGAGAGCCCCTGGGGGTGTAGAGAGCCCCGGGGTTGTAGAAAGCCCCGGGGATGTAGAGAGCCCCCGGGGGGTGTAGAGAGCCCCGGGGGTGTAGAGAGCCTCGGGGGTGTGTAGAGAGCCCCGGGGGAGTATATAGAGAGCCTCGGGGGTGTAGAGAGCCCCGTGGGTGTAGAAAGCCCAAGGGGGTATAGAGAGCCCCGGGAGGGGTGTAGAGAGCCCCGGGGGTGTAGAGAGCCCCGGGAGGGGTGTAGAGAGCCCCGGGGGTGGCGTAGAGAGCCCCGGGGGTGGTGTAGAGAGCCCCGAGGGTGGTGTAGAGAGCCCCGGGGGGTGTAAAGAGCCCCGGGAGGGGGTGTAGAGAGCCCCGGGGTATAAAGAGCCCCGGGGGGTGTAGAGAGCCCCGGGGGTGTAGAGAGCCTCGGGGGTGTGTAGAGAGCCCCGGGGGAGTATATAGAGAGCCTCGGGGGTGTAGAGAGCCCCGTGGGTGTAGAGAGCCCAAGGGGTATAGAGAGCCCCGGGAGGGGTGTAGAGAGCCCCGGGGGTGTAGAGAGCCCCGGGAGGGGTGTAGAGAGCCCCGAGGGTGGTGTAAAGAGCCCCGGGAGGGGGTGTAGAGAGCCCCGGGGTATAAAGAGCCCCGGGGGGTGTAGAGAGCCCCGAGGGTGGTGTAGAGAGCCCCGGGGGTGTAGAGAGCCCCGGGGGTGTAGAGAGCCCCGGGGGTGTAGAGAGCCCCGGGGGTGGTGTAGAGAGCCCCGGGAGGGGGTGTAGAGAACCCCGGGGGGTATAAAGAGCCCCGGGGGTGTAGTAAGATGTCGTGCTAAAGGGGCATAAGTCTAATATCGCGGCGTGCGTCGATTTTTATTTCTCGCCCGGTGAAAATAACGGATCATATCGCCTGACTCAAAGCAAAGAGCGAGGAGGCCTAAGTCGAGGCATTTGTCCCCCTACGACACCTGTCCCTAAGGCCTGGGATGGCCTGCCCCCCTCGGTCTCCCGGGTACGCCCTTCTAGCTCTCGGATCACAATTTAAGGAGGTAGTGTTTTCTTTTTTGTGTGTGATTTATCATGCCATTCTTCGTCTTATTTGACCCCGGTGCCTGGGTGTCTGGCACCTTGGCACCCCCCTGGCACCCCCTGTGGCACCCCCTGGCACTCCCCGTGGCACCTTGGCACCCCCTGGCACTCCCCGTGGCACCTTGGCACCCCCTGGCACCCCCCGTGGCACCTTGGCACCCCCTGTGGCACCTTGGCACCCCCTGGCACCCCCCGTGGCACCCCCTGGCACTCCTCGTGGCACCTTGGCACCCCCTGGCACCCCCTGTGGCACCCCCTGGCACTCCCCGTGACACCTTGGCACCCCCTGGCACCCCCCGTGGCACTTTGGCACCCCCGTGGCACCTTGGCACCCCCTGGCACCCCCCGTGGCACCCCCTGGCACCCTATCTAGCACCATTCTTGGCACTCTCCATGGAAACCCCTGGCATTATTACTAGCACCATCCCTGGCATCCACTGGCATCTTGGCACCCTCCCTAACACCCGCTGGCACCTTGACACCCTCCCTGGCACCCTGCCTGGCACCCTTCCTGACACCCTCTCTAACACCACCAAGCCACACCCTAAGAGGCTGCCTATATCCACCCTATCGGTGCAATTTGTACCTGTCAATATATGCAGCAAGGTGGAGGTGTATTTAGCACTCGCCTCAACTAATCATATAAACGACCACCGGTATTTACAGTGGGCCGCGACCAGTCATAAATATGAGAGCGTCTTTAACGTGTGTCAGAGGGGCGGCGTCCGCCCCCTCCCACTCCTAGACGCGCACTGAGCACCCACAGACGAAGCCTCGTATAGAATTATGAGCTTATTATAATATCATGTTGCCTCGGCGTAAATCACAGCCACTGAAGGCTCAGGCTTTTGAGGGCTTTCTACTTGGATTAGTTGGTAGAACTGCGGTCTTGCTTCTTGCATGATCGCTGTTCGATACCTCAATGACCAACGGAGGACACTGTTCCTCCCCCTGTCCCACTTAGCTATATAAATATCAACAGGTATCCTGGCTATAAATGCTAAGATATACACATTATATCTGGATCATTTCTCAGACAATCCGGATATGTTAGGAACGGTTTCAGGGACAGTAAAAGAGCAAAGTGAAAGCCGTTGGGAAGAGAGTTTTCGGAGGTTGTAAAACGCAGTGTTACGGCTCGCTGCTGCAAGTGACTTCACCAGGAACAGTTAAAGTCGATTCCAGGACCCTTAAAGTTGTAGATTTACTTCCATTTTAAAGACTGCTGCCGCTGCTGCTGCGGTTGTTACGGCTGCTGCTGCTGTTTCTTCTGCTGCTGCTGCTGGAATTATTGTTGCGGCTGCTTCTGCTGCTGCTCCTGCTGCTTCTGCTTCTGCTGCTGCTTCTGCTGCGACTGCGGCTGCTGCTGCTGCTCATGCTGCTTCTACTTCTGCTCCTGCAGCTCCTGCTGCTTCTACTTCTACTTCTGCTGCTGCTGCTGCTCCCTTGGCTGCCAGTAACTTCTTATTACATCCTTTCCTTTCAGTGTTCAGAATGTCACCCATTTTTTCTAAGATGTCACCCATTACTTAGGATGTCACACCAATTTCTTTATATAGTATTATGAGTATCGCCTACCACACTGGGATCATGTTGGGGAGACAATCATTGATAAAGATTAAGCCACCCCAAGAGGTGGCACGGGCACGAATAGCCCGTAACTTGGAGAGACGATAGCGAAGTCTATATAGCCCCTCTCGCTAATGAGAGCTGTTGACGTGAGGAGACTAAGGATCCTTACTTCACACCCCCCCCCCCATAGCTTCCATGGCCCCCCTCTCTCCCCAGTAATGCCCCCCCCCCCCCCTGTCTGTGACATTCTCCAATCCCAGAGATTTCCACAAACTCCATCTTCCATGGGCCGTGATTCCTCCAGTTTTCAGTCGAATCGCGTTAATGTGTATTCACGTAGCGGGCCGCGGGTGATATATCGCCGGCGGCCCCTTCGCTTACCCGGGCGTTTTTATGCGTCAGGTCCACTACGATTGATACGTGTTATTGACGGTGCGAGGGAAGAGAAATTATAGGGGACAGTGGCAGGGGTCCAGTTGTTCCTCGCTCCGCCCCAACTGCCTCGGATTATTGGCACTTCTGTATGGTTTATTTATTAAACATTGCATGCTCGGTGGTGGCCTGCAGGGTTGGGTTGCAGGTGTGGTCTGGTGGGGGGCTCAGTGCTGCAGGTATGGTCTGGTGGGGGGCTCAGTGCTGCAGGTATGGTCTGCTGGGGGCTCAGTGCTGCAGGTATGGTCTGGTGGGGGGTTCAGTGCTGCAGGTATGGTCTGCTGGGGGCTCAGTGCTGCAGGTATGGTCTGGTTGGGGGCTCAGTGCTGCAGGTATGGTCTGGTGGGGGGCTCAGTGCTGCAGGTATGGTCTGCTGGGACCTCAGTGCTGCAGGTATGGTCTGCTGGGAGCTCAGTGCTGCAGGTATGGTCTGCTGGGGGCTCAGTGCTGCAGGTATGGTCTGGTGGGGGGCTCAGTGCTGCAGGTATGGTCTGCTGGGACCTCAGTGCTGCAGGTATGGTCTGCTGGGAGCTCAGTGCTGCAGGTATGGTCTGCTGGGGGCTCAGTGCTGCAGGTATGGTCTGCTGGGGGCTCAGTGCTGCAGGTATGGTCTGGTAGGGGGCTCAGTGCTGCAGGTATGGTCTGCTGGGGGCTCAGTGCTGCAGGTATGGTCTGCTGGGGGCTCAGTGCTGCAGGTATGGTCTAGTAGGGGGCTCAGTGCTGCAGGTATGGTCTGCTGGGACCTCAGTGTTGCAGGTATGGTCTGCTGGGGGGCTCAGTGCTGCAGGTATGGTCTAGTGGGGGCTCAGTGCTGCAGGTATGGTCTGGTGGGGGCTCAGTGCTGCAGGTATGGTCTGGTGGGGGCTCAGTGCTGCAGGTATGGTCTGGTAGGGGGCTCAGTGCTGCAGGTATGGTCTGCTGGGGGCTCAGTGCTGCAGGTATGGTCTGCTGGGGGCTCAGTGCTGCAGGTATGGTCTGCTGGGGGCTCAGTGCTGCAGGTATGGTCTGCTGGGGGCTCAGTGCTGCAGGTATGGTCTGCTGGGGGCTCAGTGCTGCAGGTATGGTCTGCTGGGGGCTCAGTGCTGCAGGTATGGTCTGCTGGGGGCTCAGTGCTGCAGGTTTGGTCTGCTGGGGGCTCAGTGCTGCAGGTATGGTCTGCTGGGGGCTCAGTGCTGCAGGTATGGTCTGCTGGGGGCTCAGTGCTGCAGGTATGGTCTGCTGGGGGCTCAGTGCTGCAGGTATGGTCTGGTGGGGGGCTCAGTGCTGCAGGTATGGTCTGCTGGGGGCTCAGTGCTGTAGGTATGGTCTGCTGGGGGCTCAGTGCTGCAGGTATGGTTTGCTGGGGGCTCAGTGCTGCAGGTATGGTCTGCTGGGGGCTCAGTGCTGCAGGTATGGTCTGCTAGGGGCTCAGTGCTGCAGGTATGGTCTGGTGGGGGCTCAGTGCTGCAGGTATGGTCTGGTGGGGGCTCAGTGCTGCAGGTATGGTCTGCTGGGGGCTCAGTGCTGCAGGTATGGTCTGGTTGGGGGCTCAGTGCTGCAGGTATGGTCTGGTGGGGGGCTCAGTGCTGCAGGTGTGGTCTGGTGGGGGGTTCAGTGCTGCAGGTATGGTCTGCTGGGGGCTCAGTGCTACAGGTATGGTCTGCTGGGGGCTCAGTGCTGTAGGTATGGTCTGCTGGGGGCTCAGTGCTGCAGGTATGGTCTGCTGGGGGCTCAGTGCTGCAGGTATGGTCTGGTGGGGGCTCAGTGCTGCAGGTATGGTCTGCTGGGGGCTCAGTGCTGCAGGTATGGTCTGCTGGGGGCTCAGTGCTGCAGGTATGGTCTGGTGGGGGGCTCAGTGCTGCAGGTATGGTCTGGTGGGGGCTCAGTGCTGCAGGTATGGTCTGGTGGGGGCTCAGTGCTGCAGGTATGGTCTGGTTGGGGCTCAATGCTGTAGGTATGGTCTGGTGGGGGCTCAATGCTGCAGGTATGGTCTGGTTGGGGGCTCAGTGTTGCAGGTATGGTCTGGTGGGGGCTCAATGCTGTAGGTATGGTCTGGTGGGGGGGCTCAGTGCTGCAGGTATGGTCTGCTGGGGGCTCAGTGCTGCAGATATGGTCTGCTGGGGGCTCAGTACTTGCAGGTATGGTATGGTGGGGGGCTCAGTGCTGCAGGTATGGTCTGCTGGGGGCTTAGTGCTGCAGGTATGGTCTGGTGGGGGGCTCAGTGCTGCAGGTATGGTCTGGTGGGGGCTTAGTGCTGCAGGTATGGTATGGTGGGGGCTCAGTGCTGCAGGTATGGTCTAGTGGGGGCTCAGTGCTGCAGGTATGGTCTAGTGGGGGCTCAGTGCTGCAGGTATGGTCTGCTGGGAGCTCAGTGCTGCAGGTATGGTCTGGTGGGGGGCTCAGTGCTGCAGGTATGATCTAGTGGGGGCTCAGTGCTGCAGGTATGGTCTGCTGGGACCTCAGTGCTGCAGGTATGGTCTGCTGGGAGCTCAGTGCTGCAGGTATGGTCTGCTGGGGGCTCAGTGCTGCAGGTATGGTCTGCTGGGGGCTCAGTGCTGCAGGTATGGTCTGGTGGGGGCTCAGTGCTGCAGGTATGGTCTGCTGGGGGCTCAGTCCTGCAGGTATGGTCTGGTGGGGGCTCAGTGCTGCAGGTATGGTCTGATGGAGCTCAATGCCGGACATACGCTATTAGCCTAACCTCAGGCTCCTACACCATTTCAGATTCCATATTCCTACTGTGGTCTTTCTAAGCAATTAAACACAATCAGGTTATGAATTACCGGCAGTTATACCGCCTGCTTCCTGTGTGTGTGTGTACATACGGTACTGGATGAGAGGGAACTACCTTCCTGTAACGACTAGAGACCAGACACTGGCCAAGACTAACAACCCCACTCAAGAGCCTGATATAATAATAATTATTATATCATAATTATATAAAGAGAATAACGTCAGCTACTCTACACCGGCAACAAAAGTCAGATCATCATTCAGGAAAATAAATAAGGAGGCATTTAGATCGCTGAACACCACCTACGTGAGACCAGTGTTAGAGTATGGAGCCCCAACTTGAAGAAACACTTAAACTATCTCTATACACAAGGTAGGCACACTATCTGAAAAGGAATCTGGAAAAGGTTCAGAAGTTTGCTACGAGGCTCGTCCCAGCGTTGCGAGGGATGAGGTATGAAGAGAGACTGAGGAAACTAAACCTGTCGACGCTAGAAAAGCGGAGAGAGAGAGAGAGGGAGAGAGAGAGAGAGAGGGAGAGAGGGAGGGAGAGAGAGAGAGAGAGGGAGAGAGAGAGAGAGAGGGAGAGAGAGAGGGAGAGAGAGAGAGAGAGGGAGAGAGAGGGAGAGAGAGGGAGGACATGATAAAAACGTATAAAATATTAAAGGGGATTAACAGTGGACAAAAAAGGAAATGTTCACATTGAACACCAATAGAACAAGAGTTTGAGACTTAGATGAGTAATAGAGATGTAAGATAGTGATATTTTAGCGATAAAGTAATGGGAATTGGAATAAAACAATGGAATAAGTTGTATAGGCGAACTTCATTTACAATGTTAAAAGTAAATATGTTAGGGAAATAGGTCAGCGGGTCATTGCTTTACACAACCGACGGCTAGAAAGGCTCGGGGTCCAGGAGCTAATGATCGACCCTGCAGGTATACTAATAGGTGAGTGGACAGGTGTGTGGCAGAGTATGGATGAGAGGGACCTGAGTTATGGGGACGCACTGCGGTGTCTTGTGTTTGATGTGGTATGCCACCCTCCCCCCCCTACCTTCCTGTCACCCCTGCCCTGTCACCCCTCCTTCCTGTCACCCCTCCTTCCTGTCACCCCTCCTTCCTGTCACCCCTCCCCTGTCACCCCATCTTCCTGTCACCCCTCCCCTGTCACCCCACCTTCCTGTCACCCCTGTCCTGTCACCCCATCTTCCTGTCTCCCCACCTTCCTGTCACCCCTCCTTCCTGTCACCCCTCCCCTGTCACCCCTCCCCTGTCACCCCACCTTCCTGTCACCCCTGTCCTGTCACCCCATCTTCCTGTCACCCCACCTTCCTGTCACCCCTCCTTCCTGTCACCCCTCCCCTGTCACCCCATCTTCCTGTCACCCCTCCCCTGTCACCCCACCTTCCTGTCACCCCTCCCCCTGTCACCCCATCTCTCTCTCTCTCTCTCTCTCTCTCTCTCTCTCTCTCTCTCTCTCTCTCTCTCTCTACTTATTTCCTGCTTCTCTCCCCTCTACCTATTCCTTATCTCTACCCCTCTCCACACATCATTCACCTTTATCCAGTTCTCTTCTCATTTGTTTTCTTCTTCTCCTTTATTAACTATTACAAGTGAGTACACACACATATGTGTTTGTGTGTGTACTCACCTAGTTGTGCTTGCGGGGGTTGAGCTTTGGCTCTTTGGTCCCGCCTCTCAACCGTCAATCAACTGGTATACAGATTCCTAAGCCTACTGGGCTCTATCATATCTACACTGGAAACTGTGTATGGAGGCTGCCTCCACCACATCATAGTTGATTGACAGTTGAGAGGCGGGACCAAAGAGCCACAGCTCAACCCCCGCAAGCATAACTAGGTGAGTACAAATAGGTGAGTAATGTATACCATTTATTATCTACTCTGACACTAAACAAATTCTTTCTGATGTCTTTATGGCTCATTTGGGCACTCAATTTCTACCTGTGTCCCCTAGTGCGTGTGCCCCTTGTGTTAAATAAACTATCTTTGTTTACCCTATCAATTCCTTTGAGAATCATGCATGTGGTGATCATGTCCTCCCAAACTCTTCTGTCTTCCAGCGACGTGAGGTTTAATTCCCGTAGTCTCTCCTCATAGTTCATGCCCCTCAGTTCGGGCACCAGTCTGGTGGCAAACTTCTGAACCTTCTCCAGTTTAGTTTTATGCTTGACGAGATATGGTCTCCATAAGCGTGTGATATATATATATATATATATATATATATATATATATATATATATATATATATATATATATATATATATATATATATATATATATATATATATATATATATGTCGTACCTAGTAGCCAGAACTCACTTTTTGGCCTACTATGCAAGGCCCGATTTGCCTAATAAGCCAAGTTTTCATGAATTAATATATTTTCTCTAATTTTTTTCTTATGAAATGATAAAGCTACCCAATTCATTATGTATGAGGTCAATTTTTTTTTATTGGAATTAAAATTAACGTAGATATATGACCGAACCTAACCAACCCTACCTAACCTAACCTAACCTATATTTATAGGTTAGGTTACGTTAGGTAGCCGAAAAAGTTAGGTTAGGTTAGGTTAGGTAGGTTAGGTTAGGTTAGGTTAGGTTAGGTTAGGTTAGGTTAGGTTAGGTTAGGTTAGGTTAGGTTAGGTAGGTTAGGTAGTCGAAAAACAATTAATTCATGAAAACTTGGCTTATTAGGCAAATTGGGCCTTGCATAGTAGGCTGAGAAGTGAGTTCTGGCTACTAGGTACGACATATATATATATATATATATATATATATATATATATATATATATATATATATATATATATATATATATATATATATATAATGCCCTTTTCCATTACATTTTGCAGCCTCGTGTCGCTCAGGCGAGTAAATGGGGAGATTTAGCAGGTGTGTGGGTGTGGGTGTGGGTGTGGGTGTGTGGGTGTGTGGGTGTGGGTGTGTATTTATTATTTGTGCGTGAAGGATCGAGCTGTTAGCTCTTGGACCCCGCCTTACTAACCGTCGGTTACTCTAGGCCTATATTTCCTCTAGCATATCAGCTCTATATTTCCCACACACACACACACATCTCTAGGATGCAGCCGGTAGCAGTTGTTTAACTTCCAAGTACATATTTTATTGCCAGGTGAATAGAGACATCAGGTGAAAGAAACTGTCTATTTGATTCTACCTCGATCGGAAATCGATCCCTGGCTCTTAGGACTACAACTCCAGAGCGCTGGCCGCTAGGCTGCGAGGACCTGTATGTACTCATCTATATGTGCTTGCAGGACCGAGCTAGGCTCCTGGGCCCCGCCTTCACAACGTTTTAAGATTAATACATTGATCGCACTTTTATCCCATTTGCATTTTAATTTTTTAGTTAAATTAGCTTCAAGGTCTAACCCTGTTCCATATATTGACATCTCAAATAATGAACAAATCTTTCTGACTTCTCTGTGACTCATTTGGGTCTCTTGTTTCCATCTGTAATCCCTCGGACTGCTGTTCCTCGCTTTGAACAAAGATGCCTTGTCTATTTTGTCAATTTTCCTTAGAATCTTATATGTTGTTATCATGTCCCTCCATATCCTTTCGTTCAGTGTGGTAAGGTGCAATTCTCTCAGTCTTTCCTCATAGCTCAATCTCTTCAGCTCAGGAACGAGCCTCGTTACCTATCTTTAGAATTTTTCTAGTTTCTCCTTGTCCTTTATCAAGTAAGGGTTCCATGCTGGGGATGCATATTCAGGAATGGGTCTCACGTTCGCTGTATATAGGACTCGGAAAGACCCTTCGTCCAAGTTTCTAAAAGACACACAGATGATGGTCAGTATGTCATTTGCAGCTGTTGTTATTCTCCTGATGTGGGCTTCTGGCATCAGATGTGGGGCTGTGTCCACTCCCAGGTATTTCTCCTTTTCTGATTGAAAAATCTGTCTTCCCTTCAGCCTGTACTGCTGTACTGGTCATCGCACTTCTGTTCCAATCCTCATAACTTTGCATTTGGCGGGGGTTAAATTCTAGCAGCCATATTTCAGACCACTTCTGGAGTGTGTCTAAATCGTTTTGCATTTCATCACAATCACCGTCCTGACACTTCTCATCAGTTTTGCATCATCTGCAAACATAGATATGAAGCAGCCAATTTGTCGTCAGGGCATAGACAAATGGGCCCAAGAATTGATCCTTGTGGTACCCTATTGTAACCTCTCTTCACTCTCATGTCTCTGCTCTCACTGTAACCCTCTGCTGCCTTCCTGAGAGGTACTCTCTGGCCACCTTATGACTCTTCCAGATGCGCCAGCCTGTTTGAGGAGGAGTCTTTCATGCAGGACCGTATCGAATACATTCTGACAGTCGAGGAATATGCAATCTGCCCAACCCTCACTCTCTTGTCTAATTCCTGTCATCTTGTTGTAGAACTCCAGCAAGTGTATCAAGCAAGATTTTCCTTCAATAAAACCATGCTGGTGTCTTGAGACATAACCCCCCCCCCCCACCTCCAGCTCATAACCCTAATCATAATACAAGCACACTCACAACATCCCCCTCCCCCCCCCCCCCTCACACACCTTCGGTGTTAGAGGTGTCAATAACTGGAACTTGTTAGACAAAGAAGTGGACGAACCTCACTTCTCACACGTAAATGAAAACTCGGTCATAACACTGTGCTTAGAAATATACACAATATTAGGAGCCGAAGCTCGACCCCCCTAGAAGCTCATCTACGTGAGTACATCTAGGTGAGTAGACGACCCAACAATATAATTATACCCCTCCCTCTCTCCCCTCTCTCTTTCTTACCCTCCCACACCTCTCCCTCTCTCTCCCCTCTCCCTCCCTCAGCTCTCCCTGGCCACTCACCCTCCCGGGGTGACATATTTGGTCAAGGAAGCCATCTTACGCTGGATGTTATTAAAAATCAATCGCTATAAGGAGTATCATTGTAGTTTGAATTATAAATCTCTCACGCGATTCGCCTCATATAGGTCGTGTCCCCCCCTCCCCTGTCCCTCCTACTCCACCCCCCCCCCCTCACAATGTCTCCTAATGTCTTCTTTAATGTCTCTCCCTCCTTATTTCTCCCTCATACCAAGCCTTTCTCACTCTTTCCTCCTCCTCCTCCTCTTCCTTCTCACACTCCTGTGAGGTTCTCTCACTTCTATGTCTGGTTTCAATGTTTCTGTTGGCCGGTTGTGGTGAGGGGGTCGTTGTTGTCACCCTGTCACCCAGCAGGTCTTGTCACCTAGCAGGTCCTGTCACCCCAGCAGGTCCTGTCACCCCAGCAGGTCCTGTCACCCAGCAGGTCCTGTCACCCAGCAGGTCCTGTCACCCAGCAGGTCCTGTCACCCAGCAGGTCCTGTCACCTAGCAGGTCCTGTCACCCCAGCAGGTCCTGTCACCCAGCAGGTCCTGTCACCCAGCAGGTCCTGTCACCCCAGCAGGTCCTGTCACCCCAGCAGGTCCCGTCACCCCAGCAGGTCCTGTCAGCCCAGCAGGTCCTGTCACCCCAGCAGGTCCTGTCACCCAGCAGGTCCTGTCACCCAACACCCACAGTTTCCTTGAACAAAGACGAGTCTTTTCCTTGTCTGAGGGAAAATACATTGTTAAATTTATGTTAATTCTTGTAACCTGTTTCAATCCTTGGTCTAGGTGTCCACCCACTTGGCCTGGACGGTACAACGACGGTCTCGCTTCATGCAGGTCGGCGTTCAATCCCCCGACCGTCCAAGTGGTTGGGGCACCATTCCTTTTCCTCCGTCCCATCCCAAATCCTTTTCCTGACCCCTTCCAAGTGCTATATATAGTCGTCATGGCTTAGTGCTTTCCCCTGATAAATCCCTCCCTTCCTTCCTTGATCTAGATACAGGTGAAATGTGAAGTCAAGCAGATGCACTAATCCAGCAGATGCACTAATCCAGCAGATGCACTAATCCAGCAGGTGCACTAATCCAGCAGGTGCACTAACCCAGCAGGTGCACTAATCCTAGGCCTACAAGGGTCAGCCTAGATCACCTCCTGACCTCTCCACACAATGCCACCCACAACAGTTGCCTAACGCCCGAGTACCTATGTTACTGCTAGGTGAACAGAATGGTCAGGTGAAAGGAAACGAGCCCACCCGAGAATTGAACCCAGGTCCCTAGATTATGAGCCGAGAATGTAGCCCACTGTGCTACAGGAATCAGTTCCCCCCGAGAGTCCTGGTGTATCTACGAAACTTGTACATCTTATCCCTATCATGGCGGCCTTGTTTACATATATTAAACAGTTTATGAGCTTGGAAACATCACAAGTTGAGGAAAGATGTACGGGTTTCGTAAATGGTTGTGATGAATTCTGTTTGGCGTCATCCGTGACGTAAATAGTGCATATAACGGCAGGCCAAGCGGACCCCATGTCGGCCATTAGTGAAAATATGAGTTGAGTTATAGAGGACGTGTCGCTATATGCGTGCGT
This sequence comes from Procambarus clarkii, assembly GCF_040958095.1. Lineage (NCBI taxonomy): Eukaryota > Metazoa > Arthropoda > Malacostraca > Decapoda > Cambaridae > Procambarus > Procambarus clarkii. The sequence goes on along the minus strand of NC_091150.1, from coordinate 43,157,381 downwards.
GCGTGCGTGCGTGCGTGTGTGTGTGTGTGGTGGTTGAGCTCTGGCTCTTTGGTCCCGCCTCTCAACTGTCAATCAACTGGTGTACAGATTCCTGAGCCTTCTGGGCTCTATCATATCTACATTTGAAACTATGTATGGAGTCAGCCTCCACCACATCACTGCCTAATGCATTCCATCCGTTAACTACTCTGGCACTGAAAAAATTCCTTCTAACGTGTGTGTGTGTGTGTGTGTGTGTGTGTGTGTGTGTGTGTGTGTGTGTGTGTGTGTGTGTGCGTGTGTGTGAGAGAGAGAGAGAGAGAGAGAGAGAGAGAGAGAGAGAGAGAGAGAGAGAGAGAGAGAGAGAGAGAGAGAGAGGTCACGACGCTGCTTGTCACACACACACACTCCAGATGCAGCTGTTCCGCACTGAAGGTGAACTGGTGTTAGTGTGACATTATAATTAGTCTTTAACTACCATTGTTTTTTATTGAGAGGCGACGTCGACCCGTGGGACGACGTTGGCCTCATACTGCCTATCCTGTGTACACGACTCTCGCTCTCTGTACCACACTGTACCACACTGTTCCCCACTGTACCATATGAGAGACTGGTGTACAAGATGGAGAACCAGGCTGGGATAACTGGGACAACACTGGACTGGGTAAGGGAGTACCTGAAGGACAGAAAACAGAAAGTCACAGTGAGAGAGGAGGTTACAAGCTGGAGGAATGTAACAAGTGGGGTCCCACAAGGCATATGACTATCGTACCCCAGTACGGGGTACTGGGGTACCAGTGCATTGTTAACACGTGCGCTGCTCTAAAAGAGGAAGCTCTAGAAGCCACCTCCATCCACAACAGTTTCGACAAACAATTGTAAAGTCAGAATAGTTAAGTTGAAAAGCAACAGCCACACGGCTATAGCAGGCGGGGGCTGAGGAGCTAGACCTCACTCCTCCGTAGGCGCTGAGAGGAAAGTACTCATAGGTAGGCACTGTTACCCACTGTGTTTAGTTCGTTAGGTTTTAGTTAGTTCCTAGTTATTTACTTTTATCAGTTATCACTCCTGGTCTCTACAGCCTGGTCACCTGTTATGTAAGAGGACTTGCAGGTGGTTGTGGTGAAGGGAGCCGGTCGGCCGAGCGGACAGCACACTGGACTTGTGATCCTGTGGTCCTGGCTTCGATCCCAGGCGCCGACGAGAAACAAATGGGCAGAGTTTCTTTCACCCTATGTCCCTGTTACCTAGCAGTAAAATGGGTACCTGGGTGTTAGTCAGCTGTCACGGGCTGCTTCCTGGGGGGTGGAGGCCTCGCCGAGGACCGGGCCGCGGGGACACTAAAGCCCCGAAATCATCTCAAGATAACTCAAGATAACCTCAAGAAGGTTGTAGTGGTGGTGGAGGAGGAGGAGGAGGAAATGGAAATGGAATTTTCAGGGAAAAGTGCCAAGTCATGACGACTATATAGCACTGGGAAGGGGTCAGGATAAGGATTTGGGATGGGACGGAGGGGAAAGGAATGGTACCCCAACCACTTGTGGACGGTTGGGGATTGAACGCCGACCTGCATGAAGCGAGACCGTCGCTCTACCGTCCACCCCAAGTGGTTGGGTAGGAGGAGGAGGAGGTGGAGGTGGAGGTGGAGGTGTAGGAGGTTGATGTACTATCACAGCTGGAGAAGGTGGAGGGCCCCAGGCCAGACCACCTCATCGTGAGAGCAGCTCCCGCCCAATCACCCCCAATCTGGGTCAAGCAGTCACGAACACCTGGCTCCCTGTTACATTAGCCCAGCACAGGCAACACAGGTGGAGAGGCAGCAGCAGCAACACAGGTGGAGAGGCAGCAGCAGCAACACAGGTGGAGAGGCAGCAGCAGCAACACAGGTGGAGAGGCAGCAGCAGCAACACAGGTGGAGAGGCAGCAGCAGCAACACAGGTGGAGAGGCAGCAGCAGCAACACAAGTGAGAGGAGGCACAAAAAGAGAGGGAGAGGGAAAGTTACAAAAGAAAATAGGAAAGACGTTAGAGAAAGAGGAAGCAAGGAAGAATAGGAATAAACAGGAGCAGACGAGATGGTAGGTAAGCAGGAAAGCAGAGGTAAAAGCAGGCAGGAAGGCCAGTAAGCAGAAAGGCAGAGGTTCCTTAACCATGTATCACAGTGAAGCAAGATGGCGCCTGAGAGAGAGAGAGAGAGAGAGAGAGAGAGAGAGAGAGAGAGGGAGAGAGAGAGAGGTAAAGAAGGAACAGCCAAATGGTTAACGAAATATATATTATTTATTTACTTTGAATTTTGAGATAACAGTGAGCAGCTGACGATACTACGTGGAGACTGAGGAAGCTTACTTTCTTTCACTCTTTCACTATATATATATATATATATATATATATATATATATATATATATATATATATATATATATATATATATATATATATATATATATATATATATATATATATAGCCACAGATACTTGCAACATTTAGAAAGAAATCTTAAGGATATGAGATTGTAAAAATGTCGAATATATTTAAACTCGAGGAGAATGTATTAGAGGAAGAGGAGAATAAGATAAAAAGATAAGAGCCATCCATCGACCTCGATAAAGTAGGTGAGTAGATCCGTTGCTTGTTCGCTTCTGGCTAGGCGAAACAGTTGCATTTTTTTACGGAGAG